>NC_047509.1:10698186-10804801 GCF_902827115.2 Pseudochaenichthys georgianus
ATCTGCCATGCCCCTTTTAATTAGGGTTGCCAGAAAGTGACCATGATCAAAATCGATTATTCGGCAGCCCTAACGAATAATAATCGATTATTCGCCCCCCCCCCCCCGCGGGAGAAAAAAAAAAACTCAGACAAAAGGAATTCCGTTGTTGTCTTTACTGTAACATGTTTAACAGTACAAACAACAAACAAGCATGTCATCACAACGACGTGGCCTTGAAGTGAAGTTGGTAATGGCCGGCTGTGCTGCGTCTTTCTCTGTAACCTCGTTGGCGTGCTTCGCACTCAAATGCGAACGCATTGTTGAGGTTGAGCTGTGATAGACCAACGTCTTTTCGCAGAGCTTGCATTTAACTTCCTTTGGACTTGTAAGTTCGAAGTAGTTCCACGAGGAGGAACTCTTTTTACCTGCCGCTTTGTTCATCTTTAGTCGCACGAGAGAGGGAGGGGGGGGGGGGGGGGCTTCCTCCAAGTTTACAGTAAAACAAACTGGTGGTGTGACCAATGGCCATTTACAATTATTAATACTATTACTATTATTAGCATATATATATTTATATATATTTTGGTTGAAACTAAGCCAGAAAAAAAAAATACATAAATAATTAAAAAAATATATATAAATAAAATCGATTTTTAAAAATAATATTCGATTATGGAGACTGTAACGAATATTCGAATAATCGCTGGCATCCCTACTTTTAATCTCTGTCAGCAAGATCAAGACATTATGAGGCATCAAGAAGTTCTCAAAGCAATTATTAAATGCACTTTATATTAAAAAGCGTATAAATAAGGAATAGATCTAAAAACTTGGCAAAGTCTAACTCATGCCTTATCATATGGCAGCAGCTGCACAATGTGTGTTACACCATTACACTCATATTAGGTCAACTAAACCAAGATTAATTGACTTACATCCCTGAGAAAATGACAGTAGAGCATTGGTAAATCTGCCTATGTGTAGATTTGTAACAGATGAAAACAGAGTAAATAATATCCAAAAGGTGACAAAGTGCAGAGAAACAAACAGCATGACTCATGACCAGATCAGCAGCTCAGCTGGTTGGGAGGGAGCGACAATTATTTGAAACCTAAGTGGTAGTAAACTTTTCCACCCGCAATTGCTGGTATACAAAATACCAGTAGTGCAGCTGTTGTCATGTTCTTCACAGATCCCTCAAAAATGAATTGAGCAAGTCACTAGGTTCGTCATCCGTTGTCTCCCTTTCAAATGTGGGTTTTCTTGACCTTTGAGCTGATCCCCACCATAGACTAGGGGTGTTGAAAATAATCGTTTCTACGATGCATTGCGATGCGGACGTGGACGATTCGGTCTCGATGCAGTGACGGAAGATAATCGGTTATAGAGTAGTAAGGTTGCTTACTGATTTTCCGGCCGCGGCTTTACTATAACGTTTTTTCTGTCACTTTAATATCAAATCGGTCGGTGACGCAGAGATCAGGGAACAGACGTGACAGCAACACCGAACACGGAGGAGGTCTGCTTTATCCACCAACACAAGAACACCAGTCCAGAACCAACAGCAGAAGGACCCGCTCTGAATCACTCCGTGTCGCTGCGGCACAGGGATTTATGTTTTTCAAAAATAATCGCGTTACAATCATGTCAGGTTTTTGGTGGATTTAATTAAGTCTTGGATTGCATAGTATGAATGTCCTCTAGCAATTTTCAGACGATATATACGTTTGTGAAGGCAGGAGGAAAAAAGCTTCCGCGATCACTGTCTCCTCTCCGTTCCTCCAAGCCCCGCCCCCTCCCTGAAAATAATGAGTGACAGGCTGAGAGTGACCCGATAGAAACTTTATTATTCACTTAATCACTGAGATATAATGAAGCTAATTTAATCTCATACATTCATGGGATTTATGTAACAGTAAGACAGAGAATGTAAGTGTGCACCCACATGCAGTATTTTTGTTTGTATATGCTGTTGTAAATACTCCTGTTGTCTGCTGTGTTCAGACTCAACACTGTGTGATGCCACATTCAGGACATTCAGTGTCCTTTTTTAACAGAAGACCGTGGCTAGAAGCTGCAGCTAGACTGCAGAAGCATTAGCTTTTTGTTTTTGAGGATGGAACAACTTCACACACGGAGGCTAGACCTATACAATTCATTTATTTTGGTTTATAAATTAATGTCAAGACATTTATGTTATTGATTTCTGAAGCACTTTCTAAATAATAAAAAGAGAGTTCATATGTATTTACTGCATGTATGCATTGATGAAAAATAAGCCATGTGAAGTAATATAGAAAATTGAGCATGCAACGCATTGGTATGAATCGTGATATCGAACCGAATCGAAGACAGGATAATCGTAATCGAATCGAATCGTGAGACCAGTGAAGATGCACAGCCCTACCATAGACCCACTGGCCCTTCAGCATTGATGTCTTGGATTGGCCAGACTAATACATTTCTAATGTTAAATAAATGAAAACCATTCACAGTTAAGAATTAGATATTAATTATTAATGCTGTAAATTACCTTTAATATGTCTAACTATATTTAAAATGTGTTACTTATAGAAGTGATTATATTTGTATGCCAATATTTTTCTATGGAAAAGTTTCATTTAGCACTTTTATTTTGGTAGTAATAAGATCGGGACTCTTATTTTTGAAGTAACTTTTAGCGGAAGTAAATGCACAACGGAGCAGAATGTACATATATATATTTCGCCTCCCAAGACTTTACACATTTCCTCTTTGCTTTCGTTCGGGTTCACCTTGTGCGTTATCAGTTGAATCACTTTGAACATTCGTTTGAGATGTTGACGGGTTGGCTGAACTTTTTACCCCACAGTCAAACAACTTAATTTGCTTCGCCATTTTTTGTAAAACAAACACGGCGCACGCGAGTAAACGTGCATCGCTTTCTGGCTCCGTAATCACACCAATGCACGTGCAACTTAAGTATCAGGTTGCGACTGGTCACAACAATAATTAAATATCACTCTTAATACAACAAATAATTAACATTGATCTATTTTGGGGTGCATATTTAGCCGTTTGCTGTCCTTATTTCTTTATGTTAAAAACTGGTTGCCACTGATGGCAACCAAAGGCCAAGAAGTGGTTGACATCTTTTCTGAATGGTTGCCAATGGCAACCTGGCAACCGTTACTGTCGAGCCCTGATACCAGTAAGAAACTTTAGAGTGAGGTTACTCATTTATAATATTCATTTGGCACGCCTTTATACACCATTGTCGCTGTATGGACGCGTCTTCATTACAGTGTCAAAAGAGAGGGGAGTTTAGTAAGTATAGGTGTAGTGTTTTTACACAAGAAAGAGGAAGTTGCCCAGTAATCCAGATAAAATGCAAACTAATCCTCAACAAGGCAACATGACTCATTTCCAGGGACTTCTGACGACAGCTGTTAAGAACTTGACACTATTCATGATATGCAAACCCTTCCCACTTCTGCTCCATGGTGAAAGCTTAGTAACCCATTGGAAGTTTCAATGACATTTGGAAGGTTGCATCTATGTCATTTTCCAGTATATTACTTATTGTAGTCTTACAGTGGAAGTTATGTTCATTGACAACTGTAGTCTTGTCATCCTCTGTTGGATGGTTTGCCTGTAACCATTTCCATGAGAGGCCTTCAAGCTAGCAGCAATGAGCCATGTTGCTCAGGTGTAATGTAAAAAAGAGCAAACATCTTCTTTACAAACACCTTCACAATATTTTATGCAATTCAAAATAACAAAATAAAGGACAAGGAAAAACAAAACAAAAATGGGCTGCCGTTTTTTGTTTCCTTTAACTACTCTGCTTCTTAAAAAACATGTCTCTTTTTAACATCAAAGTGCTCGAGACTGAACCAACAACAAATCACACACTTCAATATCAGAAATGATCTTAGGATCTCTTGGATGCCTCATGTAATTCCAATGTGTAAGGTGCAGTAGATGTGTGGTTACTTACTTTGTCGACTCCCATCTTTTTGAAGGAAACTTGCAGAAGCTTGAAGTTATGAATGTATTCGTGCTCCAGCTTGGCAGCAAATTTAACTTTCTTCAGAGGCACAGAGTTGGGAAACAGCATGTCCATGAACTGGCAGTAGGCAGCACCTGGACGATTACAATTATCCACATTAAAAATTGATCTTAAATAGTGATGGAAAAGCTGCTTAAGGTAGCATATAGCGATATTACAAGTTCAGCACAGACATTTAACCCTTTCAGACTACACCAATAACTCAGTCAATTCTTAATTTCATTTGCAAATGTACACCCTATCATGTAATGCTATGTTACAGGGATAATGGCACTAAAGTTCTTTTAGCCAGTTATGCATATGTTGGTGTGCTCTTTAGATAACTGACAGCACCACTGACTTACTGCACCATAGCACCAGTGCAATCACACACACAGTCATGACGGATCGGGTCCCCCCAATATGAGACATTTCTTACCTGTACACAACATTTCTATCTTGGTGAGGTTCATCTGTAGAGATTCATTGATCCAGATCAACATGTCATGACGACTTAAGTTTTCACTGGTCACTGAGGTGGAGTGCACGTTCACAGCCATTGTCGGTCACCTGCTGACACAGACGAGAGAGCAAGTGTGAGAAAGATTTACATGACTGGTTTATGAGTCAGAGTGACAGTGACTGGTCACAGCCAACACAGAAACAGAGCTGGTGTCAATGAGTTAACGCATGATAAATGCTGTGTCGTCAATGGGTGGAATTTTTAACTATAGACTTTGTAAATAATATGACTAAGAACTGTATAAAGCACAGATACATGCAACTGTGGTTATTGATTAATACATTATTTGTATAGAGACATATTCTCAGATAAACAATTGCCTTTAAATAATGTACTTTTTATTTTGGAGGCAAAACTTAATTCCTGATTATTTTCATTATCAATTAATCTTCAAAGTATTTTCTTGAGTGACCATTAGTAAGGTACCATTTCATTACAATATCCAAAATGACTATTCAAAAACATAAGTTTAGTACCATATAAGAAAGAGAAAAGCATATAATATTAACATTAGAAAAGTTGAACCAGTACTAGCACTAAATGGATGAATTAACTTACAGCTTTAGCTTTAGGCAACACAGAAACATAATATGTACCGAATTTAGATTCATTGTAATATAAATCACATTGAACATGAAACTTGGCATCCAAGTTGACATATTTCAGGTTTGCTTTTAGTTAAACACCTTCTAGCCAACAGAGCCTGTGGCTTTTGGACAGGAGAACTGCTGCACCATAGGCATGCTGGCTTCCAAAAGAATATTCTTATTATCAGCATGATTTATAGTTTCACTTCAAAATCAACCAGTCATTATTTTCTTGATGTGATAACCAGTGTTGTCAGTTACATAAGTCATTAAAAACAGAGCAAGTGAGGCTTCAAGTCATCGTGTACGCACTACAATCATTACAGACAATGATATGTCTCTATAAATAAATAATTTTAAAAATGTCTCCAGTTACAGACGAAACGCTCATCCACATTCACTGGTGTGGCTCATATCCAGTTATTTCCTCAACAGCTGAAAGTAATATATAGCGAGCCTGTAAAAATAACAGGTCCCTTCTGACATGGTCGACTATTGTGTTAACAAAAATCTGATCCTGGTAGATGGTTTCACAAGTAAATGAGAAATGACACCATAAATGAGAATATTTTGTCATGTGTTGGTAAAAAAACAACAACAATCTTATATTAAAAACCCACCATATTAGGTAGGTTCTTAATGCAGGGTTTGTTGCAGATTCATGAAATAAAACTGTTGAAATGTACTAATGTCATTGCCACACATTCACGGATGCAATGTCTAAATATACGCTTCTGTACTTAATAAATAGCACACAATTTACAATATAAAGTGCAGGTATTTAATTCTAATAACAACTTTCTAGAGCTTTTATTTCTTTTTTAGATTTGCAAGATTAATATTATTAATTAACCTATAAATATGATGTATTGTAATTGAAGTTGCCTGGAAGTATATAAAAGTGTTTCAAAAAAGTATCTCTACCTTTAACAGCTGCAACATTAAACAATTATTACATTAATAATTTCTGTAAATATTTGAAATGGGTTACTATGTACTGTGAATACTTTTCCTTTTTGTTAATAAGATTTATTTTGATGCTAATATTTCTATTGAAGTACGTCAATAGCTTGAATGCAGTCCTTTAACAGAGTATTTTTGACATAGCAAAAATGGCACCTGCTCATACCTAAATGAAAGCACTGAATTTAATATATGTTTTGACAGTTGGTCACCATTTGTTGTTTCATCGGCCAATTGATAAATGATGAAAAAAAAGTGTAAGATTGTCAAAATGAATAAACGTTGGTTCCAGCTCTGAGTTACTAGGCAACTTGGACATTCCAATAGCATGTAACGGTTAGCAAACGCAACAGGGCCCGGTTAGAAACTTCAAGGCTAACGGTAGCTGCAGCCAACTGGCCAGCTATGCGGCTATCCTACATACTGTTTAAGCACGTACCAACAAGCTACACAATGGAATTAATCAAATGAGTAGTCGATTTACATATTAACGATATATAACGTTGGTAATAACGTAGCTAGGTTTCTGTCACCGGCTAATCTCGACCACTGGCTCCGGCGGACATTACCGAGTCGTTTTCCCCGCCCTGAACTCACCAAGCACCCCGCTATCTTGAGTTAGCTTCTCGCTGTGGGCTGATGCGGCAAAAGTTAAGTACCGAAGCTCAAAGGCGCTAGATGTGTCTGCAATGTAATCAAACAGATGCAGCAGTAGCTGTTTATATTCATTGGTAGCCTCGCCCTAGCTGGCTTATTCCGTTAGGGATCAGACGGTTATGTTCTTGCTAGCATCTTAGCTGAAAAGGGCTTAGCCATCGTTCACATGCCGGTGGCTAATAACGCTAAATAACTCCTTGTTTCAGCGAAGTTACACCTACCTTTAGTGGATTGGCTTTAACAGATCTTGGACACAGTGCTGTTAGTATTTTTCTTGGCTGTCACTCGGTTTCCTAAAAATATGTATCTGCAATTGTTGCGACGTTTTTAGGCACTTCTGCTTTTCGTCTCAGGCAGCTCCTCACGTTCACTCTACCCGGCAGCGGAAGAAGCGATCTGATGACGTAAGGACGTACTGGGTAACGCCTAAACGTAACAACGTAGTGACGCTTTTAATGCGTAGACCTCAACCCATACATCCATGGATAAAATACAGGCCCAATCCCAAACCACTCCGTCGACGCAACCCCTCCGTGATGGAGTGAACTCCGTCTGTAGCCACACTCGCAGCTCACCGAGGCTCCCTCCTGTCAGATGGAGGGAGTAAATACAGCAGCAAGCTTTGGGACGGCCTCCCCTCTCTCCGGCAGAAACCGTAACTGTATGTAACAACGGTTTCAAATCAGCATCTCTTAGACACAAAGTTTAAATGAATAACTCAAATAAAACTCCAAACATCTTTCATTGTGTTTCAAAGCTCTTTTAGTTGTAAACCTGATGTTTATAAGCTTCTTAGTTTTTGCAACGGTCTGTAAATATAGGCTACACAACTTTATAATAAAATGTACACATTTACCTTTTTCTAGACTAAACACAGGTATGATCCTAAGTTAAAAACATATTTATCATGAGGTTGTTAACATCGCAATTTATTAGTGGATGTTTGCTGGAACTATTTGTAAACAGCGTGTTTCCTGACGGACACACACAGCGTGACTCCGGTCAGGTAGAGACCGGTCTCAAGTCAGCACCGCTGCAGACTCGCTGTTTGAGGGCTTGATAGCCCACTCCCCCTCCACACCGCTCCACACTTGTTGCTTTGGAACAGCCCTCAATATGGCGGACCCTCCGCGTGAACGCGCAAACGGAGGGGTAGGGTGTAGGGGTAGGGTGTAGGGGGCGGTTTGGGAATGGGCCACAGTGAACAGATAGAAAACAATATATTATCACTATTAAAATAGATTTTGATATTTCAGATTAAATATTTGTTAAATACACAATTAGTTTTAAATGCCTTATTATTCATTGTTTTTTTAATTGTTCTTATTTGTATATCAAATATTGCATTTTGTATAGTATAATTATATTAAATCATCACAAAAATGTCCATAAAATATATAATTGTACAAGTGTTTTGTAAGAGTCTAAAACAGACACATTTTCACTTGTTTTTCATTGTTTCACAATCATCTTTTATGATATATTAGATTATGTTGTTGTTTTTTACTATCTCTGTAAAGCGACTTTGAGCACCTGTAAAAGCGCTTACAAAATAAATCTATTATTATTATGTATTATTAATTTTCATGATTAATTTGAGAGTTACATGTTAAAGAAAACAAAGGACTGTCAGTATTTATTTATAAATTATCTTAGTTTTGTTAGAATTGTGGAAACTGACAAGATAATATGGGGTTTGTGAGCATGGCTGCACACCTGGTTTTAAAAAAACAGAAGAATGAAAAAATCAAAAACTGTTAAAGGAATTCTGGTACATCCTGATTACAAGGTAGAATAAATGACATTTAAATATAGTCTTCAAGTAAATCTACTTCCACAGCCCAAATTGTGAAGAAAAAAACTAAGAAAAAGAGAAGCCATCATTTTGCAATTTTTTTCTTTTATTTGTCTTGTCAAGTCCCAAGTAAAACACATCCTTATTTTCAAACAATGACTTTGCAAAACATACATTATTTCCCTTAACAATGAAAATATCTGGTAGTGTACTCTACCCACATTTAAACATTAACATGTAACCCTGTGTACCTCTCAATCCAGCCCTCTGGTGTTCTGTGCAAAAAATAGAGGACAGCCCACTTTCATTCAAATAAAAAAACACTTTTCAAAAACATTCTCCTATGATCCAGTCTTCAGTCAGAAAAAGACTAGTAGTTTTAAAAAAAATAAAGTATCTTACCAGTACTTTACCTCTGTCTCCCTGTCTGCAATTGGGTCCAACATCCTAAGTGCCTGAAATCGTAACAGAACGAACTGACCAGAAATGGACCCAGCAGATGATCCTTTTGAGGTGGAGCTACAACATTTTTCCTTTTATTTGGCATGCTGCTATGATTGGTGGAAGGGAGCGTCCAGTGTTCTGCAGAGGGAGGCCGCTCTGGTAGAGGCGCACCGGTTGGCTATGGAGAAACCAGACTTGGTGAAATTCGTACCTGGCTGGATGTTGAACTTCCTCTGGATGTGTGATTTCCAGCCTGCTGACTGCAGACGTCTCTGTGTGTTCCGTCTGGGGTCAACCCATGCTTCTGCCCCAGTTCCTGCTCCTGTCCAGGAGTCGTTTTATGGAACTCGTCTGGCTTTTGGAGGTCCACGGAGCCTTCAGGCGGCTTCTAAGATAAGGAGTCGCAAGTCCAGGCTAGCAGCCCGAGCCCCAAGAGCCATGATTCCGGCTCCAGTGCCGGCCCAGCCGCCATGGTCCCTGCTCCAGAACCGGACCTTACAGCCATGTTTCCGGCTCCAAAACCGGCCCACACAGCCATGATCCAGGCTTCAGCTCCGGACATTACAACCATGTTTCCGGCTCCAGAACTGGATCTTACAGCCATGTTTCCTGCACGAGAGATGGCCCATACGGACATGGTTCCGGCTCAAGTACCGGGCCCAGCAGCCATGGTTCCGGCTCAAGTACCGGCCCCAGCAGTCATGGTCCCGACTCCAGCTCCTCGTCACCTGTTGACTCATCGGCCGACGCCAGCTCCCAGTGTCCTGTCGGCGTACCGGCCGACTCCAGCACCTCGTCTCCTGTTGGCTCTCCAGCCAGCACCCGCTCCCCGAGTCCTGTCGGCGTACCAGCCGACTCCAGCACCTCGTCTCCTGTTGGCTCTCCAGCCGACGCCAGCTCCCCGTGTCCTGTCGGCGTACCGACCGACACAGGTTCCCTCTCCAGTTCCCTCTCAAGTTCCCTCTCGAGTTCCCTCTCAGGTCCCCTCTCGAGTCTCTTCTCGAGTCCCTTCTCGAGTCCCCTCTCAAGTCTCCTCTCCAGTTCCCTCTCCAGTTCCCTCTCCCTCTCAGGTCCCCTCTCGAGTCCCCTCTCGGGTCCCCTCTCGAGTCCCCTCTCAAGTTCCTACCCGAGTCCCCTCTCAAGTTTCCTCTCAAGTTCCCTCTCAAATTCCCTCTCGAGTCTCCTCTCGAGTCTCCTCTCGAGTACCCTCTCAAGTTCCCTCTCGAGTCCCCTCTCAAGTTCCTACCCGAGTCCCCTCTCAAGTTCCCTCTCAAATTCCCTCTCAAGTCTCCTCTCGAGTCCCCTATCAAGTTCCCTCTCAAGTCTCCTCTCCAGTTCCTTCTCAAGTCCCCTCTCGAGTCTCCTCTCGAGTCCCCTCTCGAGTCTCTTCTCGAGTTCCCTCTCGACTCTCCTCTCGAGTTCCCTCTCGAGTTCCCTCTCAAGTCTCCTCTCCAGTTCCTTCTCAAGTCCCCTCTCAAGTCCCCTCTCGAGTCCCCTGTCGAGTTCCCTCTCAAGTCCCACTCTCCAGTTCCCTCTCAAGTCTCCTCTCCAGTTCCTTCTCAAGTCCCCTCTCGAGTTCCCTCTCAAGTCACCTCTCGAGTCTCCGATCAAGTTCCCTCTCGAGATTCCTCTCAAGTCACCTCTCAAGTCAACTCTCAAGTTTCCTCTTGAGTTCCCTCTCAAGCCCTCTCTCTCGTTCCCACTCAAGTCCCTACTCAAGTGTTGTTGGAGGTTCCGCTGGGGGTCCTGCCAACTCTATGTCCTGTGCCGTTGGAGGCCCCGCCAACTACTCTCCTGCCGGGGGTCCTGCCAACCCTATGTCCTGTGGCGTTGGAGGCTCTGCCGACTACTCTTCTGCCGGGGGTCCTGCCAACCCTGTGTCCTGTTCCGTTGGAGGCCCCGTCGACTACTCTTCTGCCGGGGGTCCTGCCAACCCTAAGTCCTGTGCCGTTGGAGGCCCCGCTGACTACTCTTCTGCCGGGGGTCCTGCCAACCCTTTGTCCTGTCTCGTTGGAGGTTCCGCCATCTACTCTCCTGCCGGGGGTCCTGCCAATCCTATGTCCTGTGCCGTTGGAGGCCCCGCCAACTACTCTCCTGCCGGGGGTTCTGCCAACCCTTTGTCCTGTCTCGTTGGAGGTCCCGCCGTCTACTCTCCTGCCGGGGGTCCTGCCAATCCTATGTCCTGTGCCGTTGGAGGCCCCACCGACTACTCTCCTGCCGGGGGTCCTGCCAACTCCTTGTCCTCTTCCGTGGGGAATCTTGCCGACACCTGTTCCACCGGCTCTGGTTACTGTCCGGTCAACACCGGCTCCTGCCCGGTCCCCTGATAGCTGTGGTCTTCGCCCCTCCTCGAACTCTGCCTTGCCCCCGGGCCGTCCGCCCGAGACCCCCTTTTTGAACTCTGCCTTGCCCCCGGGCCGTCCGCCCGAGTTCCCCTTTTTGAACTTTGCCTTGCCCCCGTGCCGTCCGCCCGAGACCCCATCCATGGTCTCTGCCTTACCCCCGGGCCGTCCGCTGTCAGTCAAGGCCCGTCCTCCGGACCCCCTCCACCCACCCAGCTGGACGTTTTGGATTATTTTGTCATGTCACGTTTCTATGTCTAGGTGTGGGTGTTTTTCCGTTCTCCTTGTCATGTTTTCCTCCCTGTATATTGTCTGGTCTCTTTTCCCTGTGTTTTCATGTCTGTCGTTAGTTTCCCTGGTGTGTCTAATTTCCTGATTGTTCTCACCTGTCACAATTTATGCAAACACATATTTCCAAGGCTCTCCATTATAATTATTGGGATAAACAGGTTTGAAATCATTCCAATGTATACTATAGGACAGTAACCAAAAATACTCTTTAAAACTGGAGAGATAATGCAAAAAATGCATAAATAAATAAATAAATGTTAAGGTAAAATAAGATATGAATGAACAACACAAATAAAATAAGTTACATTCATTTGTTATTGGCTATGGTAGGTTATTGGTTATTTTCACATACTTATTTGATTACATCCACTTGTCTAAGATGACAACAGAGACTTTCGACCCAAAACCAGCTGTTGACTTGTGGATGCAAGCAGCTAATCGCAGACTCAACCAGAGAGAAAGTAGTAGGCCTACATCATCAGCTACCATGTCTGACAGTGAGGAGAACAGTCAGGAGGGTAGTGATGACAGCTTGTATGGTCGTGCTAATGTTGTCTTGTGTTCACCTCTTGTTGGAGTAGATATCTCTTCTCCGTGCCGATCATATGAGTTTGCTTTAAAAGAAGGAACACTCAAAACAACCAGGACGAGGGTTAAACAATAATCTGTTTTAATTATAAAAGTGCTTAGATATTATCCCGCTGAAAAAATGAATACAGAATTCCAACAAACTGTCATCAAATGTCTTTCTATTATAAATGTATATCCCCATAATGACCTAAACAATAAAGTCTATGGCTTTTACTTCTTTACCAGGCTAGTTACATGATGTTGTCTAAATTAAATGATGTCTCATTACATTACTATGTTTTAGCTTTAACTGTAAATATGTTCTTTCTACATTTCAAACCTCAGTTACTTTAATACCTGTTGAAACATTAGTTGACACATTACTCACAGGTCAATTTCTTCAGTATTCCATTCTGGAGTTACATCTCTCACAGCAGCCCCTTGGCCACTGATTCTGCATCTGTGTTACCTGCTATAACTCAATCAATATTAGAGACATGTCAACATTCATCAAACCGTATCTTATCCCCAGATATGGAGCAGGTCAATTCTAAAACTGTCAATCAATGGTCAGATTGAACAATTGAGTTGGGGCAGCAGGTTCCTTTCAGAACCTCTCGTTGCCCACAGAGCCCTAGAATAATGTGTTAGTCCAAAAGCATGCTTGATTAGTCATTGTTTTAAATCATGCAGTTGCACTGATCACATGCAGACATACACTCACATTCACACTCACACTGTCATGTTGTAAAGTCAAGTTTGGTCAGGTTCACCCCAGAGTCAGTCATTGAGAGTGCCTTGTCAAGTTACACTGTCAGTCAGGGTCAAAGGTCAGTTGGTCTCAGTCTTTTTGGCCATGTGTCGTGCTCTGCAGAGACTTTGATATTTCAGCATAAGCCAGTATCCTTTGTCTACAAAAATATGTATATATGGAGCGCCATCATTTATTAATTCACAATTACAACTATAATGTTCAAGATATCTCTAACTTTTCATTGGGACAGCTGTTTTCCCACATTCCCTGAAAAGTGTTTAGCCAAAAAATGTCACTTCCTTATTGTACTACTACTGTAGTTCATTAACACCTAATCTATATTAACACGTCTAATAGATCTAATTCAGAAACTTGTGCACATAATTATTATCTTGAGTAAAACCATTACTAGGACCTGTGTAGCTTTTCATCGGTCATTATACCCATGTGTCTTCAATTCTGGTATACCTAAAAAACAATGTTAACCTCTTTAACCGTGCGTGGAACCTTGGGTGTCCGAACATGTAACAATCACTCCTTCCTTTATCAAGGATTTAAAAACAGAAGTAATTTCATCAATGGTTTGTCGCTGAACTTAGGAATTATCCCTTATGGAGTATATTTTTACTTTTTAACATCTCTAAATGTCAATTAATTACTAACTAAATGAATGTCCATTAGGAGGTGGTGACGCAAGTCTTCTAAACTCATAATCTGGTGCCGTGCGCTTCCTGTGAAGCTGCAAGTAAGATTTTAAAAACCACTGCAGGGTAGGTCGAGTGACCCCTCCTCCCTATTGGTCGTCAATAATATGCACCATTACAATGGGTGATTGAAGGTCCCACATTATTTCCCATTTCAGCATCAGCCTTCTTTACTCTAAAATTACTTTTTAAATAGGAATATTTAGAAATGGAACAAATATTCAATCTTCAGAAAAGTTCTTAACCAATGTCTATCTGGTGACTAGCCAACATATTTTAAAATGTCAGATGTATAAAAATAAGCCTAAATACTCCCTTACCATCAAAGCCCAAATCTAGACATAAGGTGAACAGTTTTGGTAATGGAAAATTTAATCTAAAAACAAAATTGGACTTGTGTCCTTGTTATTTGTTCTTCAAAATACATTAGCAAATACCTTGTGAAGTATTCGCAACATAACTAACCCTCTCTAGGATATGAAATCCATTCAACCCTTTACTCATAGTTAGTTTATATGTCTAGATTATTATGTGTGACCTAATAATCAGATGTCTTGTTTGCTAAACAAGGATATTAAACTTTAATCTTTTCAGTATTCCAGACCATCGCTTAAACAATCAGCCTCCCTTCTCAAACACTAAACCTATTATTGTACACCACCCTCTGGAAAACTCTTGCACAGTTATGCTGTCAAATCATCGCATAATTTCTTCAGAGTCTGAACAATCTGAGACCAGCCTGTCTCAAGATCTTGTCATAATGTGAACAGTCAGTGATGTGTTGCCTTCTGCAGCTGTAGTCAATTGGATCAATGAAACTCTTGTTTTGCACTGGGATGTCCTGAGGGGGAAGGAACCTCTGGATCAATGTGGTACAATCAGCAGACACACGTTGTCCTCTGCACAGCAGGAATCCCCAAAAACTGCAGTTCCTCTTCACACCACTGTTGCCTTGGCAACGAGGTACAAGCTAAAGGTCAAACCCTCCTCAGAGATGCGTTCTTTGCACAGTTCTTCTGTTTCTGTAGTGAGCAACTCTTCACCAACACACTGATTCAGAGTACAACCCAAAGGTGGCGCACAACTATCCAGTGCCGCTGTAATTACAGCAAATCAGCAACTGGAGAAAAACTCAATTTAAATCTCTCCCCCAAAGGGTTACAAAATAAAACGGCTGAGTGTCAATATGGTCAGGAATGCTGAAACATGTGAATGTTAAAACAAACCAATGGCAGTAGTCTACCCAGATTCTTTACTTCATTAAAAGCAGTAAAACCACATTGTAAAATCTCTTTTGTCTAGTTGAAGTCCTGCTTCTAAAATTCTAGTCAGAAAAAATAAAATAAACTTCATCTTTAAAATCTTCTTTAATTTGAAACTAAAAAAGGTCTTCCTTCTCCACCATGATCCTATTTCTACATCAAGGTCCATACAAACTGATGATTTATCCTTAAAAACCATGAGGAATGACAGTTCTCATAAAACACTATTCTTCCTTACTTCAGTTCTAAATCAAATGAGCCAAACAGGGAAACCCTCCTTAACCACTTGCTTATTCTATTATTTTTGAAATTGTTTATCTAAGTTGTGTTACAAGCAGGTTAGATTTGTAACAAAATACAAAACTAACTGTATTTTGCGCTATATTTGAAAAACAAGTAATCTGATTACAGTTAATGAACATATATTTTTGAACACTTATTATTGGTGGAAAAGTTTCCTCACAAAATGTAATCTCCATTACTAAAGCTCAAACCTAAAGAAATCATCACGGAACAGTTTTCTGTCCTTATCACTTAATTGTCTCAATACAAACTAAAAAGCGTTGTGAAAACTCCCACTCTTGAGAACATCTCAACACTTTATTCCATCTGAGCACTAATGTTTGACAGACACGCCCTATTAATCCAAAACGGTCTTTAATGGTATCAATTGTGAACTTTCTTAATATGAATTGTAAATGCAACGTATGTTCTCTTTGGAACACAGATAGGACAGTAGCTGCTGAAACTGGTTAATAGCAGTTTTCTGTCAACCTAGAGAAGCATGTTGTTCTTATATCTAGTAAATATATTTTTATTTCATGTTTACTCACAAAACAATATGACCTTTTCCAGACTAGTAGTTAACTTTATATAAGTTTTACTCTCTCTGAACTCTTCAAACCATCTACTTCTCTTGTCTCTCTCTCTCTTTCCTCCCTGTGCCATGCAGCTGCCTGCTCCTGCACAAGCTTCCCTCATCAATCACCTCCATGTGTTATCAAACCGTGTGAGATGGCTTTTAGCCTCGTGCAGCACCTCTGTAATGTTTAAACATTAACAGCTTCCTTCTGACTGACAAACTTATAAAAACCTCCTGTTTACTTTCTACTCTTTCTTCATAAACTTAAAAACACAATTAATGTCTACTAATGATATTACAAAAACTCCCTCTAATAATCGTTTCATCCATTGTGACATATTTATCCAAACTAAGTTTTTCAACACCTACATGTTTCCAGCATCGCATATTTCACACACTATGAAAGAACCTCCCTGTACTTAAAAATCCCACTGCTTGGTCAGAACAATAGTAAACCTGCAGAGCACACTAATCAGATCACAGTAATGTAATTTGACCCAAGTGTAGGACCATGTCGTTCCTAAAAATGTTAGCAAACACCAAACTCCAACTACAACATTTATAGATAAATTGATTTAGCAAAATGAAATGTTATGTAATTCAAAATGTGACAAAAGAACAATGATTTGTCTTACACAAGATTGTGGTCTAACAGAATGACTCCTGACCTCATGGGGTCAAATAACTTGAACATGTGGCCTGAAGAACAAAAGGACCTCTTACTCATTAACCCAATGGACTCTCAGAGATGAGATCTAGCCATGAGGTAGCTGACTTTAAAATGAACTATGACAAATAAACCACATGCGTGTGGGTACATTATATTTTACACAATATAACACAAAACAACACTCCATTAAAACAATAACCACTCAAATGAGCCTTGGTGAAAAGCATGAAAGATAAAACAACTTAATCTACTCTCATTGTTCGTGTACATCTTTACTCCCACTATTCCACCATCAGTATGCCAACTTGCTGGCCCACTAGCTTAGCAGTATAGCACTGGCCTCATGTGACTGGGGGAAGGGGAGGGGAACACTCAACACATGTGCAGATATAAACCACACTGCTTGGAGACTGAGTTCAATAAAAATTAAACCAAACGACTTGTAGTCTGGCTTCAATAAAAAATGTAACCAGCCAAGGCCAGTTCACAACACCTAGAGTTGAACCTCACTGTTGCATGATCAACACAACTCCTAAATAACATTACAATATATTTTTCTCACAGTGAGCTCGCCATCCAATGCCCAACAAATTATCATCTTTCCATGTCCAATCTAGGTGGAATAATCCACTATTATATTCAATTTGAATCAAACTTTAACCTGCATGTACTTCATATACTCAGCAAAACCTATTCTTACTTTCCCTCAACGTTACTGTATGCAATTAAGTTCCTCTGAAATATAATTAAGTAAAATTCTCAGTAAATGACGAATACCACGAAATTCACAATGCAATGTTTCTTATTTATTTAAATATCTACGACACATTGATCTATTAATTTTCAATGTTATTCACTCCTTTTTTTTTTTATTCAACGCTCAGCAGACATTTTTTAGGCATTTTTGAGAAGAAGCGCAAGCAGTCACACTCCGGGCTGCTGCACAGCAATTAGAGGAAAGCTGTGAAGAAAAAGGGGGGCTTTCTCGAACCCATGGTATCCTTCCAGTATGACTTCGCATTTCTTTATCTGACTTTTCTCCCTTATCTATTCGTAATTATTCACAGAAAATTATTCCCCGTACAGTCTATCTAGCTTTTATGGTGCGATGTTTATTTCAACAGAAAATGCGACCTTAGAACGCGCTTCGACACGGCTTTTCAGTGATGTGGCATTCTCATGGAGCCGAAACCCAGGTCAACAGAATCCTTTATCGTCACGTTTAGCTTTCTAGATTAACCCCACAGAACAAGAGAACGAGATTCCGTTCGTTTCAAAATGGCTTTTTGAAATTTGCGTATCTCCCCTTGGATTTGTACTTATAATCCAACTGCAGCTTCCTATGAGACTGGAAAGCATTATTCTGTTTTGTTCTGGATGGAATCTTTTAGGAAACCACTGAACTTCCCCAATGGGCTAGCCGTATTGATTTCTGAAAAAACCCACAGGGCCTTTCACCTTCGTCTTACATTCCTCATCGCTTCACGTGTAGCTAACGAGTCAGTCGTGTGATTCTGAAAAATCCACGAGGTTTCTAACCGTTGCTTTATTAATCTTATTAGTTAGTTTGTTACCTACCTATGCTAAAATATGCATTGCATTCTTTACCGTAAATGACACCTGGAAATATCTTTGACAACTCTAGAATTTAGCTTGAGCCAATTACAGACCTTCGATAGAAACAGGCGTCCGTTTTACCTTTCAGTTGGATCCATAGTTGTCAGAGATTATTCCAGGCATCTCCCTCCGTCCGCTGGCTGCCAGTGCTCTCCTCTAAAAAAAACACTTATGACGTCATCACGTCGGGGTCACCATTCTGTTGGAGTAGATATCTCTTCTCCGTGCCGATCCTATGAGTTTGCTTTAAAAGAAGGAACACTCAAAACAACCAGGACGAGGGTTAAACAATAATCTGTTTTAATTATAAAAGGTAATAATGCAATACAATATAATACATTACCATACAATATAAAATAATATAACGTAATGTAAGGAGTACTCCTGCCCTGGTTCACGTGCTGCTTAGACCCTTCGGTCTTGGCAGCCCGAGAAGAGAGAGCGAACCCAAGGCCGAACAGGCTTTCATACCAAAACAAACAGGAGGGGTTGGGTCAGCTGGTCATCTTTTCAGGTCATCTCATTGGGAGATGCAAAAGATGCTGTATCACAGTGAATCAGCGCGTGCCAGCAGAGAACCAAACTGTTTCAGTTTGAAGCAAAACACATCTTATCATGTAGCTTATCACACAATAGTCCATATGTTTTTCTTTATGAAAGCCATACTTGTTGGGAATTTACCAGTCATCATCTCATGACCTCCTCAGGACCAGATAACCAACAGAGCTTAACTGTCCTCATACCCCCAGGCCCTCTCTGAACTTCCATCCACCCGAAGTCAGCTCACCCAGAATCAGAAGGACCATTGTCTCTCTAATTGTGTGTGACCCAATCGTCTCCTGCTCTTTAGGAGTCTTGAAATGAACGCACATACATACACATACACTCTCATTAACTAACACTTAACATCCCATATATCAGGTGACATAAAAATGAATATACCAGAATTACGCTGCATTAAAGTTTTTGCCATAATACTTTACATCAATTTCCACACTCTGCATGTGTGTTCTGTGTTCACCTCTGCATGTGTGTTCAGTGCCGTGTGTCTGGCAAATAAAGTCAAGACCCCCTCCAAAGTTACGGTTTATTTCATTTTAAGGATGAGCACCAAGCAACATCTCCAGGTGCTCCTTTGAGAACCAGGGCAAAAAAGTTATGTGCACCCCTGGTTATAGCTCCTCCAGAGAGCCTCCTCGACGCTCGATCCTCAGTGTGCATTTAACACCTTCAGTGTTAATGGGGATTTATCGATCGTCTCCTGAAGCTTGGGGATTTTTTGCGAGCAACGCGACCAACAACCAATCACATGAATCTCCCGCCCCCGACATACAAAGCAACAGCAATGTTAAAACGAAGTAAACTGGATATAAAATCCCCAAACAGGTGAAAACCTACCAGTTTCACCCACTGTCTTTGATCAAGCAGGTAAGACAGAGAAGGGAGAGTGTGAATGTTAAAACTCCAGATGCATCATCACCAAGGTGACTCTCGTCTGTTACTCCTCCCGACCGCTCCGAACACAAGCTCATCTATCAGGGAGACAGAGCTCCTTTGCTTTCTCTATTTAGTTGGATTTAAACCTGATGAGGGTCCGTTGAATTAAGCGGTAACCCAATTCAGCTGCCTGATCGTCATATGTAGAGCAGGCTCTAAATCACATTGCAGAATGTGGATAACTTAAGGAAATGGGGGGTTGTTACCTGCTGAAAATAAAACTGTGATCCATGAAAAAGCCTTAATTGTGTAAACCTTTTTAAAGGGTCCTTCTTAAATGTTAAAGTAACGGAATATATTGTTTTGAGTGGATGGATTGTCTTGAAACCACATTGTCACTGTGCCTTCTGGACAACTGCGTCATTGATTCATGTTACCGCATTGTGTTTATTGTTCAGTGTTGGCAAACCTGCTACACCTCAGACTCAGATGAGGACTCAGAGCTGAAACCGATTTTCTCAGAGTAAGACTACCCTCTGCTGGACATAGTCATCTGCCAGGAGGAGCTGAGGTCAACCATGAGGATATAAACATTGTCACAACAATATTATACAGGATATGTATATCTCCAGAGAAAATCAGTACATAGAGGTGAAAGGAGGAGATGAGGTGCTAATTGCTCTTCTTCTAAAACATATCAATACGCAGTAAGAAACGTTTTAAAGGGAAGGGGGTAACATGTTTCCCACTCAACATGCAAGTACTGTTCATGATCAAGTATCGCCACAAGATGGTGGTATTACTCTGAAATGGTGTTGGCTTCAGTGTTATTTAGCAAATGTAATCTCTGTCTGCCACCTATTGGTAAAGACAGCAGACTGCCCTGTATTAACCAGGATTACAGATACTTACTACAAACCTTAATAGTTCATCTTTAGGGCATGAAGACTGCAAAAATAAATAGTGATTGTAATATCTTTACGCTTTATGTTTAAAAAGCTGTTGTAGTAATACAAAATTGTGGTCACACAATTGCTGTCAGTTTGAGAGATGGTGCACTGACGCTGACCCTGACCTCTGACCTCCTTTTAGAGGCACCAAGCAAAGAGAGTTGGCCTTCAGGGATTAATAGATTGTATGGCATTAATGTGACTTGTTATTTCGATATATTGCAAAAGCAACACGGTGTGCATGATTCTTCCCAATAATATACATTGATTGATTAGACTGTATGTAATTATATAACTGAATTAAAAGAGAAAAGTAAGAGAATAACAAAAGTATGTATTTAAAAAAACTCAGAGACTTTGATTGTGATAGAACCGCAAACAATAATAAATACATTAAAAAAGGTTGGCATGTTAAGGCTGCTGTTCCCAAAGAAAGGTTCAAATATGGGACTGTTTTAACCCGTGCAAATTTCACAAGCTTGAGTCACAGTATGACTGATGCACCGCTGGATCTCAGTTCCAAATATCTCCGGATGTGGATATGAAAGTATTTGAAAGAGAGAGTGCGTTGACTCAGCGACCGACAGACGGAGGTGAAATTAGGTAGTGTGAGAGCTCCTATTATCCCCCTCCTATCGGAGTATCATATAAATACAGTGCTGTGTTCACTAAACAAGCAGCATGCGCTACTTCCTGTGTTTGTGTGAGTCAGATAGGCCTACTACTCATCAGCCAGGCCCCATCCCCCGCCCTCTAACCTCCATCCGCCCCCTCGCTGAAGTATAAAAGACACCCACACAGATATTCCCATCTCCGCCCACCTTGCCTTACAACTGCTCCCACACTCCCGACAGATTTTCTCTCTCCCTCTCTTGCTCCTTTTTTTCTCTTCATCTCCTCCTACTTTAGAGGGAGGATGTGTGTGTGTGTGTGTGTGTGTGTGTGTGTGTGTGTGTGTGTGTGTGTGTGTGTGTGTGTGTGTGTGTGTGTGTGTGTGTGTGTGTGTGTGTGTGTGTGTGTGTGGTGTGTGTGTGTGTGTTAGTCATGTTCAGGCTCATCCAGGGCCAACAGCAGCACATGCAGGGGGAAACCCAGGCTCAGGAAGGAATAAGATGTTTTGTCCACATCTGTTAGTTGGTTTGGCTGCACACTCATGTGGTTTACACATCACCTAAAAATGGATTGCTAGAATGAGCTCGAGAGCGTGGTGGATGTGAAGACGGATGAACATATAGCAGGGGAGGGGGGGGGGGGGGAAAGGTCAGGAAGATATAGGTGGGGGGAGGGGAGCATGCCAACGTGGGCCAAGACCCCCCTGGTGGTTATTAGGATTCTGTCTGCCCTGAGCCACTGCAGAGTTCACGAGCCAGGAGACGGCTCTGAAGAGGCCGTCTGATGTGGAAGTGTTTGTCTCTTGGAATTGATTAGCATTTAAATTCAAACTGACTGCCCGGTGTGTTTTGTGGTTTTCTTCAGCCACAGGTTCAAATCTGGGCACCCGGATCTGTGATGATAGGTTGATTTAATGTAACCACAGTTCAAATGCACTACTATTCGGTGAATAGTAAATCTATTTGATTATCATGTTGTAAACAATCTGATTCCTCACAATCCAGGAGCCAAAGTTACTGCAGCGAGGAATTGATCAAAATGGTATTTCATGAAAATGAAATTGTAATGTTACCAAAGTCGTGACCTGATAACACATTTTAGACAGGAGGACCATTATCTAGGACGCTGAATTCCTTCATTCTGTCCTTGAGAGTGACAGACAACAGCGTATTGTATTCAAATTGCTGACATGTCCTTTATCTCCACAGTGACAATACACAGTTATTTGCAGCGTTTGTTTCTTGAAGATAATAAAAAAAAATACACACAATAAATAGAGCTGCTGCAGGAGGGCATTGGAAACATGAATTTGTAAAAATTACACTCTGGTTTAAAGAACATCCTCTTGATACAGGATAAAACACAATTCTGCTCTGTTCTCATGTTCAAGTGTGTTTTGATTTTGGAATTTTGCTAAGCATTTGTTTTTCTTCACAAGTAGATTTTGAAATGCCAACATTTGTTATGCATCATCTCCAATCCAGTCCAATATTCATCCAGTCCCCGCATTGGTCTCCAGGTGGTGCCAGCGGTTGAAAGGGACAACATTCCTCACTCACACACACACACACACACACACACACACACACACACACACACGCACACACACACACACACACGCACACGCGCACACGCACACGCACACGCACACGCACACGCACACGCACACGCACACGCACACACACACACACACACACACACACACACACACACACACACACACACACACACACACACACACACACACACACACACACACACACACACACACACAGGACCTATTTCCCTGTCTCCATCCACAGTGAGGGGGCTGGGTATGGCAGAGATGTGTGAGGGTGTGGGGGATGGGGCTGAAGTAGTTGTGGAAGATAGAGAGGAAGGAAGTGAATAGAGTGAGAAATGAGGAGGGAAGGGGGTGGCATGCAAGGCAAGCACATGCTGAGCAGAACATTGGACTCATTGAGAAAAACGCTCGCTCCATTCATTCCCTATCCAATCCCCTTTTCAGCTAAAACTCCCTGTCTTCTTCTCATCAACATACAGTATATTGATATCAGTCTGAGGACAAAAGTTTGTGTCTGACATAATAATTACAAGTTTTTGTAGTTATTTTTCTTTTTTTTATAAGTCCTGAGACCACAGATGAAATACTCACACCAAATAAAGGCAAATTCTCTACTATAACCACTTTAAGGTTATTCTCAGTATCTGCTTTCAATTGCATAGTAGAGGAGACATCAAATCCAGATGGGCAGTTCATTTGCATCAGACACCCTTGTGTGAAAGTATCAGTAGTTGGTTAGATAAGAGCACAGTTTGGAGTGTCTCTATAAAATGTTACCTTCTCCTCTTTAACCACCACACCCATGCAATAGACATCCAAAGTTTATCACTTTCAAATGCAAAATGGCCACATCAACACAGACTGGGAACAACATGAATGAATGAATAAGGTAAGTTGTCAATTTATTGTAGTTATTGGCTTTTTTTATACCCAGAAAATATTTTATATTAGTCACTTGTGTGGGGTTACTAAATTGAAGGCATACTGTTTGCCATTTATTTTTATTTATACTGCCTGTAAAGTAATAAGAGTTGTGTTTGAGCAAAGTATATGGTCTAACCAAGTCATTAAAAAGTGAAACAAATGAAATGTTACTGCTTGTTTTTCGGAGGCATCAGAAATAATTAAAGAAATGTGCAGCCAATTGGATATAACATCTAGCAAAGAAAAGCAGAATGACCTCGGGATTCTAAAATTATCCTTTTTTCTTCTTTACATTTCATTGCGTAAGGTGTGGCTGATTACTGTTTGAGTTATCCTTTTTATTACTAGTGTATTTGCCTCTTTTTCATGACAGTAAAGGGCAAGATAGGCATGCAACAAAAGTTAAGAACAAAAATGGGCCATAAATCAGTATCAAAACACATAATTGGGATCAAATCATGAACATAACATGATGAATATGAAGACAGAGGGAAACTGAGAGTATGTACCCTGCTTCTGCAGCCGTCCTGCTCAGAGATCATTATATTTTAACCTTCACTACATTTTAGAGAGGAATATTGTGCGGTTTATTTGATAGTTGTGGCTACCTGTTACTTAACAAATTAAGATAAAACATTGATGTTATTTTCATCACATGATGCTTAACAGATTAAATGATTACCTGATAGAATATGAAGAAGGTTCACCGTGATCACTACACAATTAAAACAAATAATGTCATTTAGTGTAACAAACCCATGGCCCATTTGTTCTGCATTCAGTAAACTGACTTTTGATACTTTGATTTACATTTTTAAAATAAATAAATTGTTGACAGACTTATGTTGAGGTTTTGCTGTACTTTTACTCACATTAAGGATCTGTCTTTCTGTAGAGGATAATGCTAGGTGGAACTAACGTGAAATTATGCCTCTGTTCTTAAGCCGGTTTGTGTTTGCATTGGGGGAGGTCATAGTTCAGTCACCATCATTGTTAAGACTGTGGTATGTAGGTTACTATTGACCACATGCATACGATATATGATACAGTTTATTTACATTTCTTACATTTATAATTTTGTCGGCAACTTTTACACATGCTTTCTGGTGTTTTGATATGAACCCAGGTGAATAAGAGGGATAAAGGGGGGGCGGGGATCGTCTATTACTGTTGGTAGCCCATTTATTGTCTCCGCCTTCCCATGAGGGCGGCTCTTTAAATTGCTTCAAAACTCCTCCTGCTGGCGCCTTTTTCCCTTATCTGCAGGAGACAAGACAAACACGTGCTATTTTTAGTAAGTCGAAGGAACAAACTTCTCAACCTGCTGGTAAGAATTTAAAGTCTTATTTCTTGTCTAAATCCTGTTCCTTTCTCATTCAAAGCTGGGGTTTTAGTCAACGCTGCATGCTGGGATTTGAAAGGGGCGGGCTGTGTGCTGTCTGACGAATAAAAGCTGTAGCCTATAGATCTGTGCAAGGCTTTTTAACCGGGTACAACCAGCCAGGCTTAAAGGAAACATTTGGATTAAATTCAGTAAGAGACTATAGCCAACGATAAAGGTGAGTGCAGGAAACGTGACGTTGAAACTTTGCATGTTTGATCAAATGGAACCATATATATATGCATTTTAAAAAGCAGAAGCTCCGGCGAGGAGAGACGGCATGCTCGAAATGTGAAGCCGTCTTTTGTTGCTCTATCCGGGATATCGCCTCCGCAAGCGAACCCTACTCACCCTGCATTTCGTGTGCGGTTTTTTAAAGGGTCCATGCAAGCTCTGTTGAACCTGCAAAACACCACAGAGGACACAGCAGCCATTGTGTGTCGGTTAGTATCTCCATGGCACGATAGTCCCATGTGCAGGCCCGATTATTGGCCACAACAACTAAGTACAGCACAGGGCCGCCGAACATGGTCGGTACGAGGACGGAGCGTTGGGTTCATGGGACTTTTTCAGATTTATGCAGACCGCCTATAATCCCAGCAATACCATGCGAGATGTTATAGTTAAAAATGTGTTTGTAAGGCACAGTCGGGTGGATAATAGAGCACGGATGATCCCGAAATAGACCTGGAAATAAGCGCGGATTAATTGAGTTAAACGCGTTACCGGTGTGTGGTCTGCAGGTTTTCTTTGTTGGTTTGTTGTTGCGGTCGGTGAGTTTCGTAGCCCCTGTATTTACTGTGTTGCATATGCATGTGTGAACTTGATGCCTTGTTTTACAGCAAGCCTGAGCGGTGTGGTTTATTTCCTAGGTCCGAAAAGATAAGAAAACATGAGCGACAAGGAGACAGTCTCACCGAAAGAGGAGGCAACAGAGAAGAGGGGGCGTGGAAGGCCCCGCAAGCAGCCCAAGGAAAAGACCACTGACGTGAGTAGTGACACTTATTTATGTTTATCCGATTATCATGTGATCATATCCGGGTTGTATTCAATCCTATCACCATCCTAAAACAGAACAAAGCGCATGTGCATTAAGAAAACAAGCGCTTAGAACACATCTGTTGATGCCCAGGTAGATATTACTGTAGATAAGGTGCTCATACATATCAATAGCATACGCCCCTGCTATTCTACTGAGCCTTTAGGTCAATCAAGATATGGCTGCAGCAAGCCACTGACCATTCACTCACCCCTTATTGATGTAAATGTAGAAGTCTACAAACTTCTTGTGTGTCTCACCGGTTTGTAAGCAACCTGTAACTCTACACCTTCAAACCAGTATTGACCCACCCATGCTGTCATGTAATGGATGACATAGCTGGGTGGAAGCACAGAATGGCTCGTATAGCTGTCACTCAGCGCTGTGTGTTTTAGTATTGAATTGCTTGGTTGCTATGAGCCATGGTTGTAAACACACTCGTAATGCAACAGGAGATGGGACCGTAACGACATGGCTTACAACCACAAATTATCACGAGAACAAGATACTGAATTCACCTTGCACTTGAGTTGATGGTACTCGAGCCCCTTCAATGTAAATTCTTTCTCCTACCACAGTGCCGCTGCTTTCATTCAAGCGTCTTATTAGATGTTTTGTCAGAACTAAACAAATGCGTAATTTTGAACATTCCATAAAGCGTTTTTAAGCGAGGCCATGGCAACCTGTGGCTCCGAGCACCTGTCTGTCTTAAAGTTGTTTCCGGTCACATTGACCCTGAAAGGGGAACACTGTATATTTGAGTATTGCATGTAGAACAGTATTCATTCCTGTATAATTTTCCAAATACATGCCGCTCCATCTTGATATACAAAGTGTAAAATGTTATAATTGTGCGAACTGTCTTTTGACTTTTGCTTTTTCAGGAATCAAGTGGGTCTCCTGCTCCAAAGAGGTCCAGAGGACGGCCCAAGGGCAGCACAAACAAGACTGTCATCAAGGCCAAAGTAAGTCAATGCTCTCTGCAGACAACAAGTCCTTATTTCAGCAACAGCTTGCATGCACCAAACGCCTGGTACACTCATTTAAAAGAAGACGGGCACAGATTCACGACGGAGCGGAACATGGTGTTCACCCACTTCTCTTGCAATCATTTCCTTTTCTAATCCCCGAATTTGGTTGAACGCTTAACGGTAGCTAACCCCATCCTCTTACAAGGACATCCTGCTGTTACTTGTGATATATTTGTTGGCTGAAATTTAGCTGCCCCCCCCCCCCCTCCCTCCCTCCTGGTGTCAGAAATAGCCTGGCGTTGGGTTCCCATTGTAAAGACCTTGGTTTACTGCCTTACATTTTGTTTTTGTTGAGATGCTCGCTGTACTTCCTGTCCTCCAGCTTCCTGCAGCTTGTCATGCACAGTGCGGTGCAGGTGCAGAGGCCGCAAGACTGTTTCCAAGCTGACACTAAGCGCCCCCACCCAGCACACAGCCCTAGTTCTTCTCTGCCTGTCGTCTCCATAGCAACAACTGATTTTCTCCTTCGCCCCTACCCTCCAGCTCAACCGTGCGCTCGGTCTTCACTGCTATGTATGGGAAAGGGAGGAAGAGTAGAATGCACATGTATGATGAAGGTTTAGCAGCGAGGGCCGAGCTGCAGAGGGTTTGTGTCCGCTCAGTCCCACCAGCTGTCTCTGAGCCTCAGACCAGGTGGCCAGCGAGCTGGAGTGCCCTGTGTGCAGTTCCTGTCGGCCTTCCAGATAATAGCCAATGAACCCAATGCCCCTTTCCATCTGTATCATTACACAGTTAATACTGCCATCTGCAGGCAGCTAGAAGTGGAGATATGTATTGTTTATACCCGTTTTGTTTTCCCCAGAAAGTCTTGTCTTTTATTGAGCAGGGCAGCCGGTATCTGAGCCAGAAAATAACTAAATGCATCGCCCTGCCCATAGCTCTGCTAACCTTGTTCTGTTTTCCTTCGCTCACAGAAGGCAGCGGCGGCTGCTGCCGTAGCTGCCCCAGCTGCAGGGGCAAAACGCAGGGGAAGACCTAAGAAGGAGGTAAGAGTCCCTTGATAAACCGTGTAACAGTACTCGCATGTGTTTAAACCATTCCTCCCCAAATTGAATTATGATTGGTTTGACTGTCTGCAGGGTGCAATTGCATTTTCCTAATTCCCCTGCCTGCCTCCTTCCTCTTGAATTAGTAATGTTTTACTCATCACAGCTATTCATGTCATGCACAGTTCATTTAGAGAAGCTTCTTCAGATGCATAAAGCTGTGTTAAAAGGCAACTCTGAACCTGTGTAGCAATTTTCTTAAGGTGTTCCGAATCCACATGTTGAGTAACCGGCAGTTAAACGAGTTATCAGAGCATGCAAAGCGGGTCAAAAATGCATGTTAAATCTAGGGGAAAATAGCGGTCTTATAGTAACATTCTGTCATGTGCATGAGTGGTTAGGGCGTACTCTAGAAAGAAGTCTGGTTTGAATTAGTCACAGAAAGGAATGACCCAACGTTGCCTTCTAACCAGACCTCGTTTTTATGAATGAACATCTTGGGCCGTAGTGAGTGAGGGGAGGAAAAGAAGTATGCCTCATTGTGACTCACCACTCTTATGAATCACTTCACTACAGATGGCTCACCCTTCCCCTGGGTGTTCTTCATGCCACAGTGATTTATCAAAGACATTTATTATTACATTTGTGTGTAATGTTGGTGTTTGAGCTTATTAGAAGTAGAAACAGTCTCGTTGAGACGTGAATCACAGGCAGCCATTGTTGGAAAAAGTTGATGACATTTTCCCTGTGGGTGTAGCCGAGGCTTGACTGAATTTTATTCCCCCTTTCTGTCACAGGAGAAGGAAGAAAAGGCATCCCAGGAATCATCTGAGGAGGAGGAGGAGGAGGAAGAAGAAGAAGAAGAAGAAGAAAACGACCAGTAATTCACAACGCATGCTACCTCACTCAACATACTGACATACTGTTAACTAGAACTGGGCTGTATCTCCAACACCAGTGCCACCACATGACCACTGTTCACGACAAAGCCCCCCTTTGCCAAAAGGAGGCTTAACACAGTTCAAATATCATGCAACAGCACTGGATAGAACGATGGACCTTGCTCAAGCATAGATCTAAGAATTACATGAAGGGTAACAGCCCTTTTACACGTCATGTTATCACAAGTCTTTTATACTGGACAAGTGTGCTCTGAGGAGCCTGGATTCCCCTAAAGATGGTTTGTCAGACTCTCCTCCGCTTAATATTACTTATGTGTTGTACCCGCATCTGAGATGGTAGGGCATATAGATTTTTCTTCATGTTTTGTACTGGACAAAGGTGAATTTTACCTGTACTTACTGGGTTTATTTTTGTTTGTGTGAAGTGGTTAACCTATCCCATGCAACATATTATAGATGGAGTTGAGCTTTAGTGTTTAGGATGAGAATAGGTAAAAGATGGTAAAAGAGTTTTTTTTTTTCATTTCTGCAGAACTGATTTTTCCCTACCCCACCAGTAGAGCAGAATCATCCTTAACCGGTCCTTTAGGAAAGTTTAGATAAGGGTTATGCTTTACAAACTTCGTCGCCGGTCCTTGGCGTGCAGTGGGGAGATGTAAAGTGTATCGTTGGTCTGATTTACTTACTGTTTTGTTCCTTCGGGTTACATACATTTATAAAAAAACATGAGTGTGCTGCTTTTCATGATATAATACAACTTTTTTTGGTATAATGTGTGTTTTTAAGAATAGGGTTGGCAGAGTTCTAGGCAGAGGGCATCAGTGTCATTTCTTCAGGGAGCTTTTACAAATGCTGTTTTCGTTGGCGTCTTTGTCTTCACACGGTCCTCAGTTACTAAGCGCTCACCCAATCACTCAAGGCAAACTGCAATTGGTCAAACGAGGAGTTTGATTGTAATGGAGAATAGTCGGTGGCACTGCTATCCAACAGGGCTGAACATTGTTCATTCCATCTAGCTCTCACTGCTTCACCTATCTTGGTCCTTCTGTCATCACTTAGTACAGTAATACACTTTCTTAGTCTTTTGAAGATGTGTGTTGTAATGTTTGTATTTCTAAGTGTCAGGGAACCCGCAGTCACAGTATACTTACCTGGGTTTTTTCCACCTACCTAAGCTGCTACAACCTCAGTTAAAAACCCCGGAAAAACTGCATACAGGCAATACAAGGCCTGGATTTCATACCTCAATCAACAGCTTGCTTAACCATAGAATTGCATTGAACTGGTTTCTGTTTTTAAATGTAACCTCTGGCATGAATTGGAAAATGTATTTTAGTTTTTCTTACAAATGGACTGTAATGCGGTATCTTAAGATGTCAAGTTTGTGATTGTGTGTGTGCACACACGCAGCACGTCTTGGCTCGTTCATAACCGGAGCTTGCAGACAGGTTGTTTATATTTGTGAAGCAAGTCAGGGAGACCTGTCAGCTTGACAACTGTGTTCGCTGACTGTGGTAGATTAGCAGGTGTGTTTTTATTCTTCTGGTGCACTGAAATGTTGGTTCAAATTTTCATGGACAAATATTTGTGTGTTTGTTAGACTAGGCGCTCTTTTCACTTAACCATTCTGTTGGCCAATGTGTGTTTGGCACTAACACACATTGCCACCATCAATAGTACAATGGTCATTTCATGTTATTTTTTTTTCAAACATCCATCAACTACTTGGGACAATATGGGTATCATTGTACGTACCGACATCTTGCAACTGTTCATTTACATACTGTTAATGCGTTAGGATGGGATTATTCTTTTTAATGTACACCGTATATAAATGTACAATGTCTATATTTCTATGGTGCCCTACAACAATTTGTATCAGAAATGGTCAATAAAGAGAATTTTCTTTGTCACCTTGTTATGTGTGCACACTGGTTTTCCACCTAACACTTAACATGCATGTCAATTTCCTTGACACTAGATGTACTGGTAGGCAAATCATAAAAAAAGACAAATACCACCAATTGGTTGTTCCTAGAGTCTCTAAAAGTACAATGGGAGCCAGAGCCTTTTCTTATCAAGCTCCACATTTGTGGAATCAGCTTCCAGTTTGTGTTCGGGCGGCAGACACCCTATCCGTTTTTAAGAGTGCGCTTAAGACCTTCCTTTTTGATAAAGCTTATAGTTAGGGCTGATTAGATTCAGCCCCTAGTTTTGCTGATATAGGCTTAGTTTGTCGGGGGACATCTTACTTCTTCCTTCTCTCTGTCTATACCCGTGTACACTCATGTTCCGATTAACCCAGCTTCCCCAAATGTCTTTCTTTTTGGTGTCTATATACGCCGGGATCCGGAGTCATGGATGATCCTGCGGTCCTGTGTCCTGGATCGCGAGCGCTGGATCTTGAGTCGTGGCTGTGGTCCTGGATCATCGGTCCTGGATGGATATCCTCGTGGATTCATCTTCCTATTATACACACATGCATTTCCAAACATTTGGACTACCTATGTTGCAAATGTATTATCTTTTCAATTTACACACGGCATCTATTGCACGTCTGTCCGTCCTGGGAGAGGGATCCCTCCTCTGTTGCTCTCCCTGAGGTTTCTCCCATTTTTCCCTTTAAACTGTGGGTTTTCTTTGGAAGTTTTTCCTTGTACGATGTGAGGGTCTAAGGACAGAGGGTGTCGTATTGTCATACTGATATTCTGTACACACTGTGAAGACCACTGAGACAAATGTAACATTTGTGATATTGGGCTATATAAATAAACATTGATTGATTGATTGAATACAAAGTTATATAACTTTATTTCTTAATTCATAGCTTCAATGAATTCACTCAAAACAAACTGGTCCAACAGTCTGAAGATGTAACGGTGTTGCCAAATTCACATTTGGATTTCAGTAGTTCTTTATCATGTGCAACTTAAAATCAGAGCCTTCCATTAAAAGTTGACATGTGGTTTACCAGTGCAAATCATAATCGGATATTTATACAGTTTCCTTTGTGACTACCTATTATCTATCTTTCCACAAATGAGAAACTAATGCATAGAAAGTCAACAGTATTATGAGCAGAGGGGCATGCTCTTGGGTAAAGAAGTCTTTGGGCCTGAAATGACACATTAACATCTATACAAAAGTCTTATTCCAGAGTACCTCAATATTTAGTCGTACCTGTTATCGAGTCCAGACATTATCTGCCCAATACACTTTACTTTATCCACAATGAATTGTGCCTCTTATATAACTGCTTTACAGTTCTATTTTATATATTTTACATTCACAAATGAAAGGTCAGGGAAGGTTACAATTCAAGAAAAAAAGACTTCCTGAGTGCTTGATACAGTCAGACATATGGCATTCATCTTCAGCTGGAGGTACATTTTGTTGGTACCATGCCTTGTAGAACGGACATTTAGGGAACTAGTCACCGCTCATTTTGGGGATGAGAGGAAGTTGGTTTGATTTACTTCCATTTCATGCCATTGATAAGAGTCATAGCAATGGGCTAAACCACAGAGAGATCTGAGAGATTTAAAACCAACTTTTGACACAAAATGAAACTGAAATGAATGTCACCCAACCTAATTTGAACAGCAAATCTATTTTATAAATCTCTTTGCTATATGAAAATAATTGTTAAAACTATTGCAGAGTTTCATGTCAACACATGTAACTAAAAGCCATTATTTAAAGAAGCCATGTTTGTTTTTAATGCACTGCAAACAAACTCTTCACAATAACCTAACCAGACAGTGATCTTAAACCCTCTCATATTAAGAATATCTTTATCTGATACTCCGACCACACTGTGAACACTGCCCCTAATCAAATGCCTACTGCAAACCACAGGAACACAACCACTTGTTGCACAAAACAACATAATTAATGTAAACAAAGTAAACCTACAGTAACTTGTTTTCTTAATCTTGTGAGAGGTACCACCTTTCTCAACCATGAATAATATCACAGTAAAAAAAGGTTTTGAATAAATAATTTCAAATAAATAAATGTACGGTACTGCATCTATTAGGCACAAAGGATTGGCATCAGAACAGTCAATCTATATGGACTTTAACAGGGAGATAACGGCAAATGGTAGCAAAGACAAGTAAAACCAAAAGGAAGTCTTGTGCGTGACTTCAAACTGATGTGGCTGAAGGTTGTCTCCACACTGATGTCCTATGCCATGGCTCACTATCATCATGCATTGACGTCTTTGGTCAGAAGAGGGCGTCGCTGTTGATAACTCTTGGCCCAGCCTTGTACAATCTGAGGACATCAAATGCAAAGTGCAAAAACAGTTCAGTTACACACTGCAGTTTTTAAAAGGCATAAGTTAAGGAAAATAATGTTTCTGATGAGGATATGTTAAATTGTTGTGAGGGTCAGCTCATTCAAAGCACAGAAAGAACACAGAAAACAGCAAGGTCTCATTTCAACCCATGCTGTTATCAAGCTATAATGAAAAGGAAACAAGGGAGGGGAATGTTTCATTTGTACATAAACAAACATTTGAAATAGAAAAGTAACATCATTTCAACAACAGGTCCTGGTTACAGCGGTCACTCTAAAGACACAAGGTCAAAACTATGAGCATTAGTAACAGGGATATTGTTTCTGGTGAAACATTCTGAGTTCGGAACAACACAAATTCAACGTGTATTGGATTACCATCAGCATTTTCCGGGATGGACATAAAACACTAAAAATAATCCTGTGTGAGTGAGTAACAAATGTTTGGATATTTAAGTGAACTTCACCTTTAATCACTTAATATTAGTCTATTTGACAACTACAGAACTTGATATTATGATTTGGTTTTTCCCAGGTTGAGTGGAGTAAGACATGACTTTTTCCCATGGTCAATACTGCCACCTAGTGTTTGTCATGGCTCAGTGCTAAACTGTTCACTGGATTCAACCAGGTCAATAGTTTAATTTCTGTAATTTGTTTCCATCTATTTCTATTTCATCAATTTCTAAACTACAGTATGTTACCACCAGGAGTGTCAAATTAACTTCATAGAAAGTCATGTTTTGGTTTTCACTTTGAATAACATGAGAGCCACATGTACACTACAATAGATCTGGTTTGAGGAACTCCCTGTTTATTTTTTTTATTTTCCTTGCTTTTGTGAAGCATTGGCGGTTTGTAAATAAAACAAGTAGTGCAACTGTTCTACTTTTTAAAACCACCACTACTATGACTGTACTTTCATGCTTGCATTGTTGTTCTGTGAGGGGAAGGAAGTCACCAACTAATTGAGGAACTGCTGTGGTTTAGAGTAAATTGCGCAACCACACAGCTAAAAAGATACACCAAGAGAAGTCAACAGCAGGCATGTTTTTGTGAAGAAAATGCCGTTGTATTAGCTATATTAAACCTCTACATGGAGAAATAATGTATACATTTCTTAATGCAGGATTTGTGGTGAAATAATTGTGTTTACATATTCATTTTGCTTATAATAGGTTTTCATCTGATTTCAGAATGACTAGTACCACTTGTAGTTAAAAATGTCCCAGAGAAAATAAAAGTTTGCAAAGCAATGGTGCATCATACCCTTGTGTCCTCTTCTCTCCACAACATGTCTTGCTCAGCTTCATTAAGCTCCTCTGATGGATCATATGTGTAAACTGGTAACAGCTGATGACGAAGTCTGTCAATTCTGCAGCACACACAAAACAGAAAGAAATCAAACTCTGATATGATGACTAGCACCGAAACACAGAAGTGAAGCGATCAATGTTATCACAGTAGCATTGTGCCATTCAATCAATCAGGGTAGATTAAAAACCTACCGTCTTTTCTTACGAATATACATGACCTGAAACAGACAAATGGAAGAGTATCACATGAACTGTGTATATGTAATTAGTCTAAATTCTGAGCTATCGCAATGCCTTTTTAACAGAGTACAACCCTTAATTCCCCCTTGTGGGATTAATAAAGTGGCTTCTTATTTTAACGAATGTTTATACATCTACTGAACTTTGCAGCTTGAACACACTATATGTTTTTAGTAAGTAAGTAAGTACAACTTTATTTATATAGCACCCTTCGCAACACGAATGTACAAAGTGCTTTACAGTACAGTACACAATTCAAAGTACAACTATAAAGTGTAGAATAAGAGGCATAAAACAACAGCAGGTAACACATAGGATAAAACATAGGCAGTTCAACTTTGTGTATACTAGTATTAGTAGTATACTGTCTTATGCAGACCAACCCAACTTACCACAGCTGCAGCTATTCCAATAATAGTGATGAGGAAGAATGGCACCAACACATAGCTGACTGCCACATCCCCATCTATGATGGCAGGGGGCTCAGTAGTGCTGTTCATTGCATATGTTCAGGAGAGAGGGACACAGGGGGCTGCTTGTGCAGGGTGTTTACAAGCAGCAAACCCCCTCCCTATGACACAGTGTGCAGCGGATCTCTCCTCAAGCTGCCCTCTTGTTGTTTACACCTCATCCTTGTCGTGCATGTGACTTCCACATGGTATCACTGCCCTTCCTAATCAGCGAAAAAAATCTGCTGGAAAACGGAATGAAAAGAATTCGCGCATTGTTATAAATACATCCAGGAAGTAGTAAGGTCACAAAAGGGTAAAAAGGTTAATTGGTTGGATATCTTCCCCTTACATTTGCAAAAAGGCTATGAGGATTTATATGGGCCAACTCAATACATTATAAACATTATGTCTTGTTAGCAAGTGCCGGAAAAGTCACGTTTTGCTCAGCTGGTTCCTGCTATTTGCTTATGTGTAATAACGGCAGTTAGCTGAGTAAAATATAACAGCAGCTGTCAATCAACGTTGCTACGCACAGAGATAACGGCTATTAGAGGCTAGCCTGCGTTACTAGCTACATAAACAGCCATTACCGTTAGCTGCTCCGGTAGATGACGAGGTGCGCCGACAAGTTATTTTATTTCACAAACAAGCTGAAACAAGCCCTCTGCATCACGGCAAGGTTGGTTTATAACATGCTAGAATAAACCTGTCTAACTTTAATGATGAGTGAATGCTAACTCACTGTGCGATGTGGAAAGCCTCTCTTTTGACTAACGTTTATGTTGTGGTTTCAGGCAGTTGGTCTTCCGTTAACACTTCCTGTGTGAAACTTTCAGAATAAAAGAGAAACAAAACTGCGCTTATTATATTTCAGGTTCTGCCTTCCATGCAGGGACGTGCACAGGTACGGGATAATGTTGCCCGGGCAATGGCCCTTTTGTCATTTTTGGCTGACCTGCCCCTCTGGAGAGAGTGAGAGGTTTATGTTTTTTCTGTTGTGGCCGAATAAACATGATAAGCCCACAATTAGTATTGTAGCGTCTCGCTGCGATAAAACACACCTTGTCAGCGCTGTCATCTTCCCCCAGTCACGTGACTTTGTTTACAATCTGACAGCTGAAAGCAAAGGACAGCCCTCCGGCCTCATATGGCTATGGTGATCATACCAAATGCCCACCTGGCTTTGGTGGCAAATCCCCGGGTCAATCTGTCCCCGGAAATGTCCCCGTTTTTAAATATGCTTAAATTGATTTTGAGTTTTCTCATGGCAGTTAGAGTACGGACAAACCAGGGCACTTTACTTCCTCTTGACACCGTCGGTTATTTACACCAAAACAATCTAAATAGGTTATACTTGTTATTGTGCTTCTGTCTTTCTGTGTCTTTTCATCTGCTCCGTAAACTCCCTCAACGGGGCCGCTCTCTCTCTTTTCTTGATCGCCCTCTCACAGAGAACACTTCACTGTCCCGCTTCATTGTAGGATTTCTGCCATGTCTCTACTTTAGTTTGACCATCTCTGTTATTAAGTTATGGAATCCTAAATAAATAAGTAATTAGATACCTTACCATTACTGCGCTCATAAAGAATGATAAGAATAAGAATAATGCGTATTGAACTGGTTTAATTAATTAGTGAGTTTATTTAAGAAAATTGCTTAGAAGCCCTATTTTATCAGTATGTCGGCACAGAAGTTACAATGGTCAAACTAGCCTACATTAAAACAGAATTGTCCCCATTTTTTCTTTAATAGTTAGTAACATTAGATATTTTAATGAGATATCGACCGCAAAACAAAAGATTTCCCTGGATTTCATTTAGAAAAAAATACAAAAGGTCTAATGTTTTTTTCTGGGGGGGGGGGGGGGGGGCAGGGCCCTTTTTCTAGTTTAGAGCAATAGCCCCTCCAAATGTCTCTGCACGTCCCTGCTTCCATGTACTTATTTTGTATGTATGTGTGTTGGTTATGCATACACTCCGATTTAGTCCCACTCGTGTGGTGCGTTTGATGTTATGTTAGTGTGTTAGCATCTGAAGCTAGCATCACAAAATAACATTATCTGTTAGCATCACAAAATCCCACATTATTTTGTTGACATTGCTTATTATTAATTATTTATATAGTATACATATTATTACATATTATGGCACTTTGCAACCACCTGTGTGACTGATTGCCTGTCTGCCCTCTGCAATTTGATTGGATATTTTTGAATGACACTGACATTAGTTGCTCATAGATGGCAGAAGTTCAGTAGCTGCGGTTCCGATGAACGAGGTTTAGCAACCATTTGAAAGTACGCTTTTTGAGAAAAACTTGAATATCTTGGTGCCCACCAGCCATATGGTCTTGTTATTAACGAAACCTCCTCTCAAAACCATATTTAACCTGGAGTGGTTTAGCCTTGTTGTACAGGTGTAAGCAGCAGGGCAACGCAGTAGGGTAACATTGGACAAGCTTAGCTACTAGGCTACCCGAACTTATAATAAAAAAACATACACACAGGGAGGTTAGCATTATAACATCGCATTGAGTAGAACAGGTGTGTGTGCCCATTTGAAAAAGCACATTTAACAATTTTTAAATTGTGTCATTTCAGACAATAGCAGTTGATCCAGCTGATTTTATCTCAAAAATAATGAGAAAGCAGGAGTTTAAGGGCAAACCAGGACCGGAGAGAGAACAGCTGAGGTTATAAAACCAGGAACCACTGACTGATGAACGTGGATTTGCTTTTCCTGACAGAGAGACTTCAGCAGCAGCACATGGTAAGAAGCACTGACACAAAAAGTGTACAACAAACATCTACCTTAAAAAATGTATAGGCCTATAGAGATTGATCAAAGTGAATTTGCTGGTTGGAAGGGCAATTCACAAGAGACTATATTTGAAAGTTAGGTAGTTAAGTACTCGGATCTGGTACTAGGCCTGTCGCGATAATCGATAAATTGACTTATCGTACGATAAATAAAAATGGACTCGATAACTTTTCTGAGCTCGATAAATTTCCGTGTACATAAGGATGTGACCAGCATTTTAGCTAGGAGCGCTGTGGCTGCCGGCCACGCGCGCTGTGAGGGGCGGGGCTGACATACAGCCAGGTCAGGTGCCTCATTTATAAAGGGATATACGCTCAAAAAATGGCGTACGCCAGTTTCTACGCAATGTTTGCGATTTATAAAATACTAACTTGACTGGAAAACATGCGGTCCTCCACGCAAACTCTAACCCATATATATGCACTAAGCACAAACACGGGAGAGACCAGAAACTGCTACACCGTTGGCAGAAGGAAGAATAGAGAGAAATGTATGGAAATAATACCATAAATAAAATGTTACCTCTCATTTATCATAAACGAAGAATTCATTTTCACAAATTGATTAAAGCTAATCTTAAAATGATTTAACAAACGCCTGTTTGAGACTCCTCAGTGCACACAAAAACACAACTTGGAGAAATAAATAAATACGTTATATGCAGGGGTTAAATTGGGATTTGATATGTGGGGGGGCTGTGTTTTTTTTGGGGGGGGGGGCAATATATGATGCCCAATCCTAAAGCAACTGCTCCTGTATCAGATGCACTATTTCATGCCACCAATCGAGAAAGTAAACATAGAAAGTATGTCAAATAGACTGTCTTTTTATTAGTATTATTTAACTGGAATGAATTTACATTTGAAATTATTAAAGGTGGGGTAGGTAAGTTTCAGAAACCGGCTCGAGATACACTTTTTGTTATATTCCATGGAATGCTCTTAACATCCCGATAGCAATGAATATCTTAAGTGCTTGACAAAAAATCCATAAAAAAATGTCATCTGTAGAAGCTGTAATACTGTAAGAAGTACAACCAATCCGTTTAGCCGGGCCGGCTAAACGGATTGGATGGCCTACCTGCCTGTCAGCCTTCCATCGGGGCACAAACTTATCTCGTGCCCTCATTGGTCATGTGCGCGTTCGTGTGTGTTGGAGGAGGGGCTCTATAAGGAAGTGGCAGATTTTCTCCGGTTGTGTATTTTCAAATTCTAGCGATCTCGAGCCGGTTTCTCAAACTTACCTCCCACCTTTAAACATTTTTCACAAATTACAGACCTTCAAATTGCCATTTTAAGTCAACATTTCCCTGCACACTTACTCAAGAACATTAAAAAACAACTATATGAATACAGAGACATATTATCTGAATTGATTGAGGAATGAAAGTCCACATCAATATAAGCAGTTCAACAACATTACTGTATGTACGACCAGCTACTTCATCAAATCCCAGATGGGCTGATAGGGGAAGCCTGCGTAGTCGTGCATCTTTGTCTACAGGCTAAATGGTCTGCAGACCTTCTGGTAGCTACCCACTTCCTCACATATTTTGTGGGGTCCCAAGAGGTAAGAGGAGGTCCAACCATTTGAATGAACATTAGAGCAGAGACATTTTGAGTTTTCAGTTGTGAGCGCATTGATATTACAACTGCATTCATTTCTGAGAAACCCCTCTCACACTCTGCACTGCTCACAGCAATGGTTTCCACTGCATTCTTAAGCTTTAGAAGGGACATGTGCATCGGCACACTGGCATTCTCCTTAAAGTCCCTATAACTTTGCTTAACATCAGAGAATCCGATTTTCAAAAGAGTGCATAGCTCTCGGATCGCAGATCGCGGATACAAGCGGCCGAGATGGGTTTCCTCCGCCGGGTGGCTGGTGTCTCCCTTAGAGATAAGGTGAGAAGTTCGGTCATCAGGGAGGGACTCGGAGTTGAGCCGCTCCTCCTTCGTGTCGAAAGAAGCCAGTTGAGGTGGTTCGGGCACCTAGTTAGGATGCCACCTGGGCACCTCCCTAGGGAGGTGTTCCAGGCACGTGCAGCTGGGAAGAGACCAAGGGGTAGACCTAGGACCAGGTGGAGGGATTATATCTCTTCGCTGGCCTGGGAGCGCCTTGGGATCCCCCAGTCAGAGCTGGTTGATGTCGCCAGGGAAAAGAAAGTTTGGGGCTCTCTGCTGGAACTGCTGTCTGTAACTTTCCTCCTTTTTGCTTCACTCATTTCTGCATCATGCCTCACTTTAAACTCTGAAACTTTCAAAGAGAAAGGAAATAAATATATGCATATCTCAGCTTTATGCACACACATACATAGCATCAGGCTGGGGCCAGTTGTTTCATGAGAGGGGTACAATAAAAGCAGGTTAAATTGACAAAGACAGTATATAGTAATTTTGTAAAAATAAACATAAAATACAATAATTGGTATTTGTTTTGGTAAATTTAAGTGACAATTTAATTAAAAAACATAAACAGTATTTGCTTTTATAAGGAAACGGGCGCTCTGCACGGAAGAACCGCAGCAGAGTCCCGCGGGAGGTGCTGCGGTGTAAAGCTCAAGATCGGAGCAGAGACACACGTTCACTGACAAAGCCGACAAACTATAGCTGGTCGCAGAGATCTGCTATTCTAAAATAAAGTCAACAATATCGACCATTGGCTGGTGTCTTTCTCTTAGTTTAAGAAATGCTTGATTTGATCAAAAGTTAGTCAAACAAAAAACCGTTATTTAACTTAATGGTAGTCGAACGTAAAACCCGAATATCAGACGAATTCATGTTAAGAAACCTGTCAGCGTATTACCTATTTTTCTCCACACTTTTTCACGGATTCACCTGTCACTCTGCCGGCTGTCTGTGTGACTGACGGAAGAGACAGTGTGGTCGCCGATCAGCCAAGTAGATTTGAAGAAAATAAAGAAAGGGGAAACCCGCGAAAAATTTGAAAAGTGCGTCATCTTACTTTCGAATTATTAAGAACCTTAAACATATAGAAAGAAAAGTTTTAATATGTATATATTTTTTGTGTTAACATATAATATAGGCATGCTGCATACATTGTTAAAAATATGCGAGGGGCATGACGTCAGAGCATTTTCCTATGTGCCGGTGCTTAGCCCCGGACAGCCCCGGCCCAATTTAACCCCTATGTTATTTAAAACCACCTTGAATATGTTGTGTTAATGTTATGAAATGTTTTCTCATAAATGATGCGGTAAGCAGGAGGACAGAATTACGTCTAAACTGACGCCGTTTTGCATTTCTATAGGTTGTAGATACGAGCATGGTTTTATATACTCTCACGTTTAATCGTGTTTTATGCCGTTTGCCAAGACTTGATAAGTCGCTCGTAAAACACAGGATGTATGGAAACTAAGAACATCATATGTGGTAAATTGTACAGCTAATATAACACAACACATTAGTTGTATTTCCTTTAACTGGTGGATATAGAGTTGCTGCGGCGGGGGGGGGGGGGGGGGGGGGGTTGAGACAGTGGAGACGCTGGGACACAAACCACCAAATACATAATTCAGATCCAGTCGTCATGACTCCACTCCGGAGGGTTTCCCCGATCATTTCTTAGAGTTTCTCATCAAGGGGGGTCTCCTGTCCCCGGTACAAACACACTGCCTGAAGAAGGCTATTTGTATTTATTTTGTCATTAGCCTTTTTCGGACCACTTATTTAATTATTTATTTTGGTGACGATCCGACCTCCATGCTGCTACTCTGGTTCAAACTGCATCCACCAAACAATATGATTTATCTCGACCTCCCCAAAATAACCAAAATCTGACACGGTGTGAGATGTCTTTTTTAGCTGTTCTGTCGTCATTTCCTGCGATCTTCTTCATAAAGTGAGGCCCATTCCCAAACCGCCCTCTACACCCTACCCCTACCCCTCCGTTTGCGCGTTCACGCGGAGGGTCCGTCATATTGAGGGCTGTTCCAAAGCAACGAGTGTGGAGGGGGAGTGGGCTATCAAGCCCACAAACAGCGAGTCTGCAGCGGTGCTGACTTGAGACCGGTCTCTACCTGACCGGAGTCACGCTGTGTGTGTCCGTCAGGAAACACGCTGTTTACAAGTAGTTCCAGCAAACATCCACTGATAAATTGCGATGTTAACAACCTCATGATAACCTCATATGTTTTTAACTTAGGATCATACCTGTGTTTAGTCTAGAAAAAGGTAAATGTGTGCATTTTATTATAAAGTTGTGTATATTTACAGACCGTTGCAAAAACTAAGAAGCTTATAAACATCAGGTTTAAAACTAAAAGAGCTTTGAAACACAATGAAAGATGTTTGGAATTTTATTTGAGTTATTCATTTAAACGTTTTGTCTAAGAGATGCTGATTTGAAACCGTTGTTACATACAGTTACGGCATTTCCTGTTTCTTCCGGAGAGAGGGGAGGCCGTCCCAAAGCTTGCTGCTGTATTTACTCCCTCCATCTGACAGGAGGGAGCCTCGTTGAGCTGCGAGTGTGGCTACAGACGAGTTCACTCCATCACGGAGGGGTAGGGTCGAGGGAGTGGTTTGGGATTGGGCCTCAGTCAAAATGAATGAATGGGCGTTTCTTTGACTATTTATAGGCAAATATGGGCGTTACGTGAAGCCCGCAAAAGCTGCACCGCATTACGAATCGATTGTGATTTATAAAGGGAAACCGGCGTAGAAAGTGCCGTATGCACTTTCCTCGCCGGTACGCAATGCTGGGGACTGTAGTCCTAAACGATAGCTGGGGATTATGGGTAGTGTAGTGTCTTCGGCCATCCTAAACTCAAAAATGTTTACAATCGCAATGATGCTCGAAATGTCCCTTATAGGCCTACGTCTGTTTCCGGTTATTTTTATTTTGAAATTCAGTTCCTGACAGACGCCAAAAAAAACAGAGATTATGGAATTAAACCAATAAATAAAAGCAAGGATAATTGTGTGTTATTGGTGAGTAAATAACAGTGTGTTATTTTGAAAAGAATAACAAATTAGAAGGAAAAAAAGATTTAAAAAATACAGATTTCAGTATCTTGAGGCTCTGAGCCCCATTTATTTTCCTCACAGATGGCAACAAAAGTCCGAAATTATACGATTTAAAATAAAAGCAATAACTGTGGCTTGATATTGAGTAAGAACATGTTTTTATGAACCACACAGCTTCCGGTCTTTCACGACCCGACCGGAGAAAAAAACGTGCTGCAGCAGGCATGAAACACATTACCAGTAGAAATACATTGCTTTTAAAATCGTGCTGTGCAACACGAAAAAAAGGGGCAAATCGTGTTGGTGAACACGAATCAATAGATTAAAAATCGTGTTGGTGAACACGAAATGCCATGAGACTGGGTTGCCTAAAACACAACCACCCCATTCAGTTTCCCCAGCTGGTAGAAAACACGGCAGCTGGAGATGGAGAGCCCCCACCTTCCAGACAGTTTACAATCAAATATGCATTTGCCCGACAATGCAAACATGTTGGTGTTCCTTGCTCGAAAACTTTGAATAACAGATTTGGATATGGCCTGTTGAGGCATCTGGGTCTTTGTATGGACAGTGGACTGTACACTTGAGTGTTGTTTTAAGGAGTTTTTTTTTGCTTGTGAGACAATGTGTGCACATATATATATATATATATATATATATATATATAGTGGAGATATAATTTAAAATAATTTAAATCACACACAACCCTATATATATATATATATATATATATATAGGGTTGTGTGTGATTTAAATTATTTATTATCATTTAATTAATTTGTTTTATTTATTATATCATTTATATATTTTAATATTATTTCACATTTCATTTGCAATGTTGAATGTTCAATAAAAAGTTATGTTTGAAAGTATGTAGGCCTACTTGAATTATTATTATTAATTATCATTGTCAGTGGTCTAAAGTGGTCTTAGAACAGTGAAAATGCGATAAACAATATTATCGTTTATCGCAATAATTTCCAGGAAAATGTATCGTCCAACAAAATTAATTATCGTGACAGGCCTACTGGTACTTAAGTAAAAGTAGAAGTACCAGACTACTAGCAACACTCTGTTACAAGTAAAAGTTCTGCATTCAAAATGTTACTCAAGTAAAAGAAGAAAATTATTAGCATCTACATATAGAAAGTACCAAAGTAAAAGTACTCATTATGCAGATTGGCCCATTTCAGAATAATATATATTATATGTTGTGATTATAATTATTGATGCATTAATGTGTTTATCAAAGCTAGGAAAGGTGTAGCTAGTTTTAATTCCACATGAAATAAATTGAGTATTTACCGCTGAATTGTAGTCGGCTAGAAACAAAAATTTAAATCTGAACAAGTATCTCAAACTTAAGTATTATACTTGAGTACATGTACTCAGTTACTGATGACACAAACAATTACATAATTGTTCAGACCTCGACCAAGAAGCAATTTGTTATGTGTGACTATATATAATGTAGTATTAAATCTATCTTCTCTCTTTGCATAATTGACAGCTACTTTCAACTACCTCTGAGCTTCCAGGGAGACAATTGAGAACATAAGCTACTGGTTGATGACTCTGTTATTGGGTAATCACGAGAAATATGAGGCCTCAAACAACATTTGAATAGATAAGATTCAACTTTATTGTCATTGCACAGAGAACAAGTGATAAGATAAAGAAAATGTGATGTCTAGTATAATATAAAATATACATCTGAACGATACAAACTGAAGTATTTACACTATGAACAGAATAAAGGGGTATACACATTATAAACAGTCGTATATAAAAAAATGAATACACTAGATGGTTAATATATTGACAGTATAATACAGACAGAATAAATATGAATATCCTATAGACTGTTATTGAAATGATTTGAAGTAAATTAAGTTTTTATCAAATTTCAGGATAATGATATCATATTCTTAACATTTTGCTAAAACAAGACTTTAAATCTGCAGCCATAGTAGCAGCCCTGTGAATATCAGTACTTTTTAAAGCACCAGAAAACAAAATGGTTCGAATAATAGAATGGGGACAGACATAAAAATCTATTTCCAAAATAATTATCACTACTTTATAATGGTCATTTGACCATAAATGCACCACGAATTGGAATATGAACTGCTGGAAAAATCGAAAACTGAAATGACAGCGTGGCATCCCCCTAAATTTGGCTTGAGAGTTTATCCGTCAGAAAGACCAGCTCTTAATAAATCACAGTAGAAAGTCTTCATAGACACAAAACAATTTACCAACCGAAATGTATTTCAGTCCTATCTTCAGACTGAAAATGTACAACCAATAGACATATTTGTAATTTGTGAACAATTTATTGTAAAAAATAGGAGAAAACCGGAGGTCCCGGAGAAAACCCATGCAGACACGGCTCCTGCTCCTCACAGGAAGTCCCGTGCTGCCCATAGAAGTAACTGTGAAGTTTTGCACTGAATCTCCAGAGAGCTTGAAGGACTTTTAAACACCCATGTCAGAGTTAAAGGAAATGAAGCTGCTGATGTTGAACTGACAGAGTGAGTTTCATTGGAAAACCTTCACAGACTACTTCACTCCTCGCCCTGCCCAGGCACACAGAAGCAGGAGAAGAAATCCCTCCTCATCCTGGAGAAGAATCCTCTGATTCCGTTCTTCTTTTTCTTCCTGGGCTCGCTGACCACTGAAAATAAAAATTATAGTTAGTGTTTTAATCAACTTTGAAGAAATGGGGTTTGGAAAAATGCGACAATTCAGAAAATGGTGAGGTAAATATTTCCTACCAGGTGCGGGCAAAGTCTCTTCGCTGCTGGACTTGGGAGCTTCGGAATGGCCTATTCCAATAACCGATACGATGCTTATTTCCCAATCTTCATCAGTGATTGATTCCAGTTTAATTTCATGTGAAATTTCAGCCTTCACTGAGCTGGGGGTATCTCCCTGCACAGTCTGGGTCCTACACAAACACACAAACACTTACAGGGTCATTGTTGGTTCATACAAGATCAAAAGGTCTAGATTGTATTGAAACTGACATTGTCATATTAAGAGCAAAGGTGCATTTTATGTCACCTGCTTTGATTGCATTAACTTTGAACATTATGATCATTTTATCTCTCCTAACTTTAATGTGTTTTTTCTCTACTCTCAGCTGAGGGATTAGTGGCCTTACCTGATGACACTGCTCTCTTTGGTGGCTTCTTCAACCAGTACGGTCCTCTCATCGGTCTGAACCTCGATGACCCCAGCTGGCAGCTCTTTGAGACTACAGGAGTGTTCAGAGGATCTAAAGGTAAGCAAAGATGCACACGTGGTGTTCCCATCAAATATGTTGTTCGGATGCATTTAGAAACATTCGGAAGCGTGCTGAGTTCAGAGCAAATAATAATAATAATAATAATGATAATTCATTACATTTTTATTAGAGCGCTTTTCCAGGTGAAATGTTTCAAACTGATGGAAAACTATTATTTCTATTCTACCACAAAACCAAAAGAAACAAATCATTACTTACCCGTCAAGTTGTGTCTGTTCTGTCCCTGGCCTCTCGCTGGAACTGTCAGCGTCTACAGTTTCAGTGCTACAAAAGGATAATCACGTTTACAATCATGTTCAAATTGTGTACGGTACACATTACAATAGCCATTTAAAGTCACAGACATACTTACCCATACAGACAGTTTTTGCTCAGATTGAGGTAGCTCCTGGTTATGAATGGATGGGCCAGGATTTGTTTTGGAGTAATCCTTTTCTTTTGGTCCATCTGGAGCATGTCCTGCAAAAGCTCCACACAAGCCTTCCTGTCTTCTGCCTGGAAGCTGGTTTTGTTGTGTGTGCTTGACTAAATAAAAAAAAATATTGACAAATGAATTGACACTAGCCAAAAAGATTTCCTGATATTTGACTATGTTGTTACTGCCTCTACAGGCAGCACCTTCTTGAGAACTTACTGTTTTCAGCTCCTCCAGAGAGGAAAACGTGTATTCCCTGTCATCACTCGTCTTCAGCTTTGTTTCCAGCTGAAACTCCAAGGGTGTCTGGAAGAAAACAAAATATTGTATTGCTTTTTATGCTCATGATCTAATGGAGGATAATGAATGTTTGGCAAAGAAGGTTGCGGTGCTATACCTTGAATTTCCAAACCGTCCGCCCACAGAACCTGCTTTTATCCTTAAAGAATGACTCTGTGAATAATCCACTATTCAGGAGTTTCCTTGGTGGTTCACCCAGGAGATCGATGATGAAACGGAGCTAGAGACAAAACACAGCAAAATGTCATTTTGACTACTCTATGCATGTTCTAATAGCCATGTATTAAACATGCCTGACCGTAAAGTATTAGTACATATCAAAACAATATTACAAACATTAGGACAAATGTAGAAATGAACCATCAATGTTACTCACCACATCATACTGATTATTTCCTGGGAAAAGCTGAACACCGAGGAGCATTACGGCCAATATGGTGCCAAGAGACCAAACATCGATGGCCGCATTGAATGGCAGGCCAAGAATAACGTCAGGGGCTCTGAGTGTGGAAGAGCAGCACAATATACAAGGTCATTGTTAAATAAATAAAAATACAACTCATACATTTTCTTTAGGCATACTGCTCGTCTCCAAATATGCAATAAGAGACAGCCAGGTGGCAGTGAACTTCCTACATCGATTGCATATCCATGATAAAGGGTCTAGAGGTCTTACCTATGCCAGAGAGGCTGCACTACAAGTCCTTTCCAGACTTCGGAGGTCTTTACAACTAGGCCAAAGTCGATGAGCTTCACCCTGAGCGGCTGTACCTGGTGATCCACCAGCATGACGTTGTCCAACTTCAAGTCTGTATGGATCAGTCCAATACTCTTTAGGGTATCAAATGCTGTGGCCAACTGCAAGTGAAGACATTTACATAATGTTTATATGATGAGACTGATTTCCCAAACTGGGATCAATAAAAGTATATCTTATCTAACGGGTGGAAAACTAATAGTTGTTAATTATTTTCTCTCTGGTATCCTTACGTCTTTGATCACCGTTCTTATGCCATTGAGAGGTGCAGGCCGCCATTCTCTCTTGTTCATGTAATCATGGAGGCTCATATCCAGCATTTCAAAAACCATGAACGTCCGGTCCATCCGTTGAAAGCATTCATGGCACCTGACGATGTTGGACTTATCAGAGTCAAAACATCTGAGCTTTTTCAGCATGGACATCTGAGGATACATAAAACAGTGAGGTTGTGTACGAGCACATATTTATTAAGACTCAGGCAATGTCCAATAATGGATCTTTGACTCGTGATCATCCGAAGCTAGCTCACCTCTCTCATGTTGAGTTCATCTGCGTTACTGTTTCTCAAAACCTTGACAGCCACAATCTCTGCAGTGTCCAGTTTCAAACATTTCAGCACCTGTCCAAAGGTACCCACTCCCAGAACTTTTAAAATCTCGTAATTGTCTGAGATTGTGTTGACCAGGGGTTGAGATTTTGAAACTGACGGCATAACTGAAAGCTAAGTTAACAAAGTATTAGTATGTTATTCCAATAGCCACAATTGAATGATTTTCTGCCTTGATTAATGTTTATAACTGTTTTTAAAAGCCCCACAATAATGAGTTATCAAAAGGTCTTAGAACATTTCCAGCTTGTTTTGATATAGCCCTGCCACCAATGATTATTTAGATTTAAGATTTACAAGTGAATAATTTAGAAATGATAGAGGAAATGTACAAGTGGCAACCTGCTGTCAGCCACCTCACCCCACAATGATTTACTAATAGAAAAGCAGTACAAATTAAAAACGGTATAAATCTACTCTAAGAAACTAATTTAGTAAATTTCACCGTTTTTCTTTAAATAAATGTACAGGTTAACCTAAAAACTAAGCAATAACTACCTGTATTTGTTACAGAATGCTTCACGTTCAGTACTGTGTGTTTTTGTGCCGTTTGAGTAAAAACTATTGGGGATTTTCAGAGGTTGCTTCTCGTCCGCTCGCCAAAAGTAAATGACCGAATGATCCCACACAGCTCAACCTACACCTGACTTTAGAATGTTCGTGATGTCACAAAGCACTTTAAGACTTCCAAATGTGTTGTCATAGGAACCACAGAATGTCAAAGTTCTGTATGTTTTTTCTTTGTTTTTTTTCTTATTTACATTTGAACCTTTCTTTTTTCTTTCGTTACTTTGGTGATATCCAAATAATTTAAGGTTCCGTTAGCTTGTTTCTACTACACCCCTTTAATATGTGCGTGCCTCCCTTTGTGTACAGCTAGTAGGAGAGAAATGTTTTAAAATGCAGTAGAAAAAAGGTTTTGAAAGGATAAACTGCAACATAAATCGATTAAAGTGGAACAATTGTTAGATAAAAACATGATGTGATTTCTTTTCATTATTAAATGTATTCATTTAAAAGAAATGTGGACTCTACAGCTTGTGTCTGGATCACATGAATCAGAACAAGTCTTGTGCAGCAATGACTGTAAGTTGATTCTATGAATAATTGTATTATTGTATAATATGTGTCCTCAATTTGTGCAGGAATATTATATAGCTATCACCAAACACTTAATAATAAGAGAAAAATGCATCTCATAGTCTTATAGCAGGGTTTTCACTAGCAGCCTGCTGCCACTAGAAGTCACTGCATGCCTTTGAGTTAACAACATGGGGGCAGATGAGGGTACATTTGTGATTTCCTATGACTATGTTGGGTGTTCCGTTAAAGGTGATTTATAATTTAAGCCATTCTGGTATAATGTAAACTGATGTTATCCGTCAGAGAAATGGATAAAGTAAACAGTAGATTGAAATAAACCAGACACGGTGGATTCAAATGTGATCACAATCTAAAGCTCAAAGTATTCAAGTTTCAAAAGTAAAAGTACTTGATAAAGAGACCCATTTCAGAATCTGATATATTAAATCACTAGATTATGATTATTGATTCAATAATGTTTATCACAGCTGATAAAAGGTGGACTTTATTTTTGTGACTTTATATAAAGCTGCCATATATCTGTCAATGTTTACTCAATTTGTTTTAATATTTTGTATTGGCTAATAATCTGTAAAGATAAATGTACAGCCGTAGAACTGCAAAGTAGCATAAAACGAGAATACTAGTACATCAAAATTGTACAATACTTGAGTAAATGTACTTATGCCACTCCTTGAGCCCCTTCCTAGAAATGTTTTAGTTTCCCTGACATTGTGAATTTGTAATGAAAATATTGGTTACAGTAAAATCTTTCAAAACTATTTCTACCAGGAGGGTTAATTTCCCCTTAGTAGTAAGTCAAGCAGAGAGAAAGGGGGTTGTATTCTGAGAGTGCAAAGTAAACAGTAAAAGTAAAAAGAAAGGAGCGGAAGAGAAAAGCCTAAAATATTTCATTGTGACAGTCTTCAAATCTTGAAGAACTGCAAGTGTTAAATATAGATTTTAAATAAATCAGTTTCATTCGACAGTTCAATGGTTTAGGTGAGGGGTCAAGGTTATGCATGCAGCAGGGACAACCCCTGCACACATGTATTATTTAATAGCAGAAAGAGATCACGCATGTGTGTGCATTAAAGCATGCATGCACAGCTCCGATTCACTTGACTTCTGTCACTTGTTTTATCCAAAGCGACTTCCATACTGAATACTGTGGACAATCCCCACAGGAGCAAAGTGTCTTTCCCAGGGACACAACAACATGCTGACTGCAGTGGGGTTTGAACCTGTGACCCCCTGATCCGAACACCAATGCTCAACCCACTGCACCACACGCCTCCCGATTATAAAGTATTGTGTGACTGTAGCTTTCTAATAACCTCTCTGTGTCATTTATATAATTAGATAAAGTTATTGCTCCTAAAAGTCAGACCCAAGCATCCATTGCATCTGCTTTAGGGCATTTGTTCCTCCAGCAACCTCATCTCCACAAAACAAACACCTCTTCTCTTCTCCCTGTTTGTCTCGGATGTTGAGAGGCTTTGGCAGGGCGCATTGCTCCACTGAGAGTTTAAAGGATGAGCGCTACGAAAAACAAAAACAAGAATATTCTTTCCCTTGACTAAACAGAGATGTTTGTTTCAATGTTTCCCTTGTAGGAAACTAAATAATTAACACTTTGCCTTTATCAGACTACAGGCAGATTCTTGCATCAATCCATAGAGAGTGAAGGCAGCCATATTGTGTATTCATAAATACAAAATGGATATATGAGACATGTTGACACAACAACCGGAATTGTTTTGAGTTAATAAAAAGACAAATGAAATCAAAATGATATTTATACTCAGAAATGTCCTTTATTTACTTGATTGAAAGAGGGTTGTGTGTTGTGATCTGATTATAATTGTTGATGTGATATGTGAGAGCAATGTTTTTACGGTTTGTTGATTATGTGGAATTTAGCTATTAGCTCAAATCTGGCATAAATCATCTCTTCTCTTTTTTAGATGAATGTACTTTTATTCATGGTCCTTCTTCAATGGAGACATGATTATATTAATAAACACACACAAACCACAATGTTGTTACACTTTGTATTTTTATTGAAACACCCACATTGATGAACCAACCTTACATCATTTATTATGTTTGAGGAAGCTAACGGACAGTACATCTGATCTTCTAAACATAAATCAGTCATACAAAACACAGAGACAGCAATATGTCAATGCTATCCTCCTCTTTGTCCTCTCCATGTATCCCCCAATGTGTCCATATTGTGTTCCCTTTTGGAAGACCCTTTTTACAATGGCCCTTTAAGAATATACAGCACGGTCAGATTGTGCCGTCACTGAAAGCACATTTGAATGTTGCACAGTTATATCAACAGACATCCCATATTAACCAGTGGATGGAGATGCAGTGGCCTGTTAGGCTGCTAAAGGACAAAAACACCATCTCCCTCCCCTGCAGTGTAATGCAATGGGGGCGTGATTGACAAGAAAAGCGACCACGCCCACTCCTACCACCCTCTCCCCTTATTGGTTGGAAAGTGGAAGTCAAATTTGGGGCTCTCCCCGCTATTGAAACTATCATATTATTTTAGAAATTGTTGATATATAAAACAAAACGTATTTCCTACAGACTCAAATATAATCCACATCAAACTTTATTGCTAATAAAACCTTGAAAATGCAAATGACCCTCTCGTCTGCAGATGCTGAAACATCGAGCAAATCTCCCCGAAGCTTATGTTGCTAATATTGGGATGGCAGTTAGAAAAAGGCCTGTTTCCTAGTTCCATCCGCTTTCCCGTTTCCCCGCAGCGTATTTCTGTCGTGAAAGGAAATCGCTGGGCCATCCCCCCGACGCGCGTCTGTGCCGTGGAGCTCCCCCTTGCTGCGTGCGTCGTGATCTAGTGTCTTGCAGAGAGAGAACGCAGGGTCACCTTCTGTCACTGCAAGGGGAAATACTGAATATATTGCAGCATAGGCTATTGGGTAGTAGTGCACCTCGGCAGCTGCAGCATCTCTGGTAAGTCAGTGTGTGTATGTGTCTGCTCCGTGTTGATGGCAAATTGCCGTACTGGGAAGAGACGCTGAGCATCCTTTAGGCAGAGGGCGACGCAGGGATAAAGGAATCTCGCATCATTTCCCGTCGTTCGGATGATGTGCCATCCCCTCTCTGCTGCCTTACCGAACAAGTACTACTGATTCATCAGCAATACCAAAGCAATTGTGAATTATGCATGTGTTGTTTTGATAGTGTGTTTGCATATCCAAGGGTGAAAAGGACCATCTTGAGATTACTAATGCATGCTTTGCTCGCGTAAGGAACTATATGCTTGAGGCGTTTGGTTTCGTTTTGCACAGATTAGCTGATATTCTTACTTCCCTTGAAATGACAGCATGATGCAGGGTGTTGTTTTTACCAGCTGTTTCCCTTGCCCTTCGAATTGACAGGACATTTGACCTCACTGTTCAAATCGTAATATCAAAACTGTATGTGTGTCTGCGTAAATGGAACACGCATCTATGTGATATTAAAGAGTGTTGTCATTTTAAGGACACAGATGGAGATGGTGGTGAATGCTGGGTAAGGATTGCCATTTTATGCTCCAATCCATGCGTCCAATGGGTAAACAAGAGTCGGAGCACGTCGATCACAGATGTCGTTATGCTCAGCACTTTACGTACATGGTGGGTTCTATCGGTACAAATGCATTGCATAAGAGTCAGGATTCGCCCGTGTTGTGTATGTGAGTGTTTCTCGGTGAAATGGACGTGAATGTTAATGAGAGCACTCCGCTCTGACGTTATGCAATTGGTTGTCACAGCACAGCGAGGAGCCATCTCTATCGTCATTGTTTCTCCTCTGACAAACCAACAGCACTAGAGGAGGAGCATCCTGTTTTCCATACGGGATTAGGTGCATGTGGTCTTTTAATCATTCATCAAATCTGGCCCCGAGCTGAAATGCATCCAGGCTTACAGCTGACTAACACAGTCTCAGCCACATTCATGCGTTCAGCAGCAGAATATGTTATCGTGTTGTTGGTGAACGAAAACATCCAGCAGTTTCTGAAATGTACGGCTCCTCTCCATGGAGAATGCTTTAAAGGCCTGCAATGTGTGTGTTTGTTTTTTTTGCTGTAGTTGTCACGTAGCAGATGACTGACAGGTCGCTAGTACACGCCTCCGCTTGTTTTGGAGCTGTCCGCGGTGCTGAATTCACGTTTGCTGGAGTGCATGTCTGTCAGCAGCCAAGGTGCCCCAGGAGAGGCCGATGAGCTGCAGAGAGATGGTGATGCTGCCGGTTGGGTAATCCAATTGCATTGCAGAGAGGAGAGAGACATAGTACTTGCTATTTATTAACAGACTCCTCACTCTTCACTGGAGACAAGTTAAAAGTGCATCACCAGGAACTCCTCTGTACTTTATTAAATGCTAAATGTTTTAGATATGGATCTATCTGTGTATCTGTATAGCTCCGTGTCTCTAGTAGTGGTTACCAACGTTAGGCCATATGACCCCAGTGAAATGAAGCATTATGTTGTTGTAAACAAAAACACAAATTATGGCTTCTTTTTGTTTTGTGTGAAGGGTTTTTTCTTATTTACTTTCTGATCTTTCAAAATATGTTGCCCTTTAGATTGGTGACTCATTTTGGGCCTAGTAATTAAAGCTCATCATAAAACCTCAATACCTTGTTTGGTACTGATTTCAATTGTATCCATGCAGTAAAACTGTGAAGTACCAAAAGCTGGAATTGAATGTCTGGGGGATGTTTTAAAAAAAATCGTGTTTACTTTTAAATGTTTGCCAATGCTTTACCATTTTATTCTGGAAAAGGAAAAGCTTGGGTTTATGCAAGATTACAGATGTGTGTTGCTTTTGTTAGAAATAGAAACATGTGTGTCCAGCTATCATTGTTGAAAACGTCTTTGGTAGGCTGTCAATACTGAAACTCAGATAGTCTATTGACAGTAGTATCAAATCATTGGTAAGCCTCACAAGCCCTGTCACAGCTTTCAACTCTATGGACCTGCATGTGTTGTGTCTGAGTCTGTGTGGACACTATGTGCTTGTCTGTATCCTTGAGAGACATCTAGCCTTAATTGAGTTATAAACTATCCTTCCTTTCAAGCTGTGTTTATTCTCTAAAGCCACAACAAGTGTGTCCTCCCTGACTTCCTGTAGTGGTTACAGTGTGTCTGCGGTACACTTCGTTTTGTGTTTCCATGCTTGACTTGACTTTCTTTTTGATAATGGCAAAAGCCGCATCTTCCCGCTCAGGAGGCTTGTTGTCAGAATGTAATTACAATTTGCAACCACTGGCTCTCTGTGGTTATCTTTGAACCTTTAATGGAAAACAGTAGTTGTGGCATTAGTGTTATCTACCACAGAGATCACAGTTCAAGTGTATGCTAAGCTTAACCCAGGAAGTGAAGATGTAATCGTTTCAGGCAGTTTTGCGAAATGGTTTTAGGTTGTTTTGAATCCGACTTCATTTTGGTTTTCTTGTCAGCCATGTCCATAATAACTGACTAAGGATTAACAGCAGCGTGGGATTTGTGGGAAGCACTGCAGTTCTTCTATTTAATGTGAAATATCTAAAATAGGTGCAGTACTTCTGGCAAATGTGGGTTGCTTTGTCCTCATCCCAGTGCAACACTAGAATTGATTTTACTTAACGCATAACACTAATATCTTTTAGCTTAGATGTTCTGTATCTTGGTTTCTTCTCTTATGTTTCATTGCAACGCATTGAGCCACTGAGGACGTATAGAGAAACTTTGTCAGAATACTGATCTGTGGAAGATTTCAAACCTGCGTCCAGGTAGTTCAAAATAGATGTGACTGAGATCTGATTGTTTCCGTGTCTCTCTATAAATCGCACATGGAGGAATAAGGTGTTTCCTCATGTCGGTGACTTTTATGTCACCGTGTTACATTGTCAGTCCTTTGCTGTTGTCGATGGTCCTGAGACACCATGTGTGAGGGAGAGAGGACAATGTGTGAAATATTGGGGGTAGCTTTGTTCTTATCCTCTTTTAATGTGTTTGTTGGTGAAAGGGTTAAAGGCTGCTGTTCCTCCGTGAAAAGAGGAGATAGTGGTGTCTGACAAGGTGTGAAGAAAGAGGCGATGTAAGAAGAAAGAACAGAGAGTCTGAAGGGCAGCCGGAGTGTCTCATTTCTTTGAGTGCTGAGAAGAACACACACACACACGTTATCTTTGGTGGAAGATTTATGACATTGACGATCAAAAGCATCCACGACGCCTTTTACACAACAAAGAGGTTTGATTTTACGCTACAGAGATACACGGAGGCAAGAGGTTATCTTTTGTATGTTGTAATCATTTTTCTGATATAATTCCAACAGGATGTGATTCTAACTCTAACACTACGAAGGAAAGTCTTTAATTGTACGTTTGTCCATAGTAGAGGCCTATCAGTGGATAATGTTTCCTTTTGAGGAACAGAATGAATGAGGTTCATGTTACCAAGTGGCTCTCATGCAGTTTCACCTCAGCATGTCCCTAGTTGTCTTCTCTGAAGCATCATCGTGTGGCTGTGGGTGAACCTGAGGCAAAGCAGTGAGTCAGTGTGTGTCACTGTCTTTTGGGCAACTCAAAATGGAGTCCCAGCGTTAGAGTCGAGCCTTTGAATTATGTGCCGGATCAATATTGGTAGAACATCAACGTCAGTGGCGTTTTGTTTATGCACCGCTTGCTGATAATTGAAAGTACCTGCATGGTGCAGCAGTTTCAGGACATTGCACACTAGAGGGGGCGTTCCTCATGGGCATGTTCACACTGATGACATAATGGTGTCTTCTTGGCTGGAGAGCAACACAGCTCATCATGGTGTGAGTGTGTGTTTTGCTTCTTGATCAGGGAGAAGCTTCAACTAACAATGATTGAACCGTGAATCGTTTGATCTTTAAAGAGTCAAGTGTGTTCTTTTCTTATGACCAAGAGGTTAAAACCCAACGATATTTTATTGTTTAAAGTGGACCTATCATGCTATATTTGAAACATATATTGTAGGGCCATACCTATATAAAACATGTCTGTGAAGTTTTTTTTTCAAAATACCAAACAGATCATGCATTTTAGCCATGCCTCATTTTGCTCTATTTGCTCTTTTCCAGCCCTGTTTTTGCAAGGGCTGATTCTGTGACTACAGCGCCACTTACAGGCCTGGCATATGTACTACAGCGTCTCCAGCGCTTTCGAGCGGTCTCGTATGAACGGACACGTTCGTGGCCCAACCCCCCATTCCCCTGATAGGTGGAGAGTTGCCCATATAGGCGGAGCACCCCTTTTTTGACGTCAGACAAATTCAAATCTGCATCAGCTCCGTTGCAGCCCCGTTTTTAGAGATTTGGGTATGGAGGAAAAGAGTGAGGGTTGTGTTTTCTGACACTTGGTGAGTTCCCTGACACACCGGGGACACATATTCTTGTATAAAAGACGTACAAAAGTGCATTTTGCATGATGGATTGTTGCTTATATAAATGATCGATTTTCTATTGATAAACTAATCTATCGAGTAATTGCTTCACCTCTGTCAGAAACTGCAGCTAGATGTTGAGAGATTGCTGTCAGGAGGCTGCTGATCTCTGTCTCTGTCTCTTTCAGACTGAACGGTCAGATAAAAATCACCAGTGGCATAAAGTGACCATGACTCAGCGTTTTGACGTGGATTTGTGCCAGAATCAGTTTGATGTGGATGCCATTGTCAGTCATCTCATGGTGGCCATATCTCAGGTTGCTTTCAGTGGGTGGGCTGCTTCCTCGCAGGGTTTGTCTGCTCCTCGTCTTCCTCAGGAGCAGCAATAGCTCATCTCAGCACACATCCTACAAAGACGTATACAAATAAAATGCACAATGGAGAGTATCTGATATCGCTCACATAACCCTTTAAAGACAGATTGAGCTGAATTAAAGGTACCAACCTTCTTCACTTAATGTAGAGAGAAAACAAAATGGCTGTATTATTATAAAATGATATGAAGCTAAAGCTGCAGCCAGCAATTGTTTTCATTACTGATGAATTTGTCATTGGTTTGGATTGTGTAAATCCTTTCCCCATGGCTCAAAGTGACACCTTCAAATTGTTTAGATATTCCTAGTAACAGTCTGAATCAAATATATTCTAGATTTATCGAGAAAAAAGCAGCAAATCCTCACATTTGAGAATTGTGTTGAAATTGTTTTTCCAGTACATACGGTCCAAGGTGTCGCAGTTGTTTTGCTTGTAGGTTTATTTTTCCTCTTGGATTATTTTATGTAAAATCAACATTTTAAACCAGCAAAATCCATGGAATAATTCATGTAGTAGAAGAGGGCTATGATGCATGCAGTGGGTGAGACGAGTTCAAGTGCATATAAACATGTCATCAAATAATCATGGTATCAGGGAGCTGCAGGGGGATTCAGTGAAGTAGCTTGAAATAGCATCATGTAGGAACTCAAATGATGACCGAAAGTCCAGGGCAAATATGAGCCCTGGTTATAAAATGTTTCATCAAGTGATAATTGAAATGAGCTCTTTCAGTCTGGATTTGAATCTTTAGGACGGCATTTCTAGTATCATAATTTATCATAATAATAAGATGACAAATGTTGTAGCAGTATTATCTGTTTTGAGTGGGCAGCATACTGGTATAATGTGGTATGTGTTAGTGACAGCAGGAAAGATACATATTCATTTTACAGATGGCTTTGAATTGTTTAAAATAATTATCCTTACACTCCATTTAGAGCACACAGTGCATCATACCGCGTAATATGTTTGACCAGCACATGTTCATGACTTCAATTTTGTACAACTGCGTAATATTTTGCAACAAAACGAAACCGATATTAATTAATATTTTGCTAGTGTCAGAGTTTTCTAATCTCCTCTTGATTGTTACAGTTCAAAAATGAATTTCAACTAATCGCTGAACATCTCTGTTAGGAGAAATGGTGCGTTGACATGTGTTGGACTGATTTCCATTTAGATTCCCATTAGGAGTAATTTAGCAGCACTTTCCCTTACTGTTACTTAAGACTAACCTCAGCATCTCATGTTTTATTTCCACAGGTGATCTCCTGCAGGGGACCAACAGCTCTCTCTAAGGTTTATGGAAACCTGACCTCCCATTGGTGGAGAAGGTGAGTTTTTACCGTCTGTTCGTTTGCTTCATCCTCATTTGGCTTCTTGTTGCACAGTTACTCCAGAGGGAACAGAAAGGGCTTTTTAAAGGACCTTTCGTATCATTTATAATGCTAAATACACCACTTAAGATGATTAATAGCTCTTTGTCAATGGTGTTAATATTTAATGAGGGCGTTCCAGTCTTTCATCGAGTTAACTGGAGGTCACATTTGTTTCCTTTTTGAGACTTTTTATATCAGAATGAGAATCAGAAAGCCTTTATTTGTCCCACAGTGGGGAAATATACAGGGGCAAGGCAAGCCAGGTACAGATAAAAGGCAGATACAAGGAAAACAAATATATTAATATAATACAAAAAAAGTTAGGCACACAATATTAAGAATATAGACAAATAGGTAAAGTACACCATGGTAAGTGAACATATAAAAGTAATTGAAAGAGCTGGTAATATTGAAGAATTGTGTAAAATATATACACAATAGATATTGAAGGTATGAAATTGTAAATAATGTGTTTTACTCTGTGCATGATTAGCATGACATAATAGGAGATCTTCTGTAGTGTTTCAGCTTTCTAGCCACAGTTGATCATATTCACTCACCTGTAGTCGGATTCCTCCAGAATAACATTTAGACTCTTAATAATTTGTGTCAAAATGTTCCTTTATTACCTCGCTAAGAGCAGCTCTGGCTGTCTCGCTGGAGAGAACAACTACTCAGGAGTGATTATGGATGTCCTTGTTTGATGTCTTTGTTTCGTGTGCATTATGGCAGAACCTCGCTGCAGCTGTTTGAGGAGCACAGACTGTTGTTTGTATAAGTGAGAAGGCTCATCAGAACATGATGGCCCAGATAAGGAAGGTTTCTCCTGGGATCCTGAGCAGGGTGGACTGGAAAAGAAAGCTAGGTCAAAATAATACTTGGTGTTTAGATTTGAGTATGCTCAAGGTAACCTAAGAGCCCAGAAATGAAATGATATCACGAGCAGGAATATTGTCTGTTAGCCTTGTCTGACATTATTTATGCTCTCCACCTCTTGCCCACTGACACACTGTTGATATCATGTTGGAAATGTCTCTAATCCTTTGAAGTGGCTCATCAAAGCACATCGATTCTTAGTTTCTAATGATCTGATTTTGAAATATTTCAAAAGGGACAAGATATACTCATTTCTGCTTGATCATAATATCAGCACATATTCTTTGAACAAAGAAGATGTCACTTAGTCAGGCAAAGTTGTGACTTTAAAGCCTCACCCAGTCATGATTATTTGTATAGAAAGCAGGTCTTTGACGTGGTGGTACACTACATCTGTATTAAACTGCTATGTTTTACAGAACCACATCTCTATTGGGGACCATCAATTAGAATGAATGTGTTACAATCTTTAGTTGTAGTCGCAGCACAGCCAGTAATAATGTTTAAAGAGCAAGCAATTAAATAAAACCAACCATTACATTTCATTATCTCTTCAGCCACACTTCTCAGCGTGGCCTTTAGAAATGTTGAAAGTAGGATAGTGATATTAGTAATTATTAAAGTCACACTGTGATCTCTGTCACCTCCTCATGTCCGCTGAAGAGGTCGCCCAGGCTTGGTGGCTTGTTAACAGTAACATTTACACGAGTTTTTTATTTAGCTTCCTTCCTTATTTAACCACCAGCAGCACTTGTTTGGCTCCTGATTATTTATATCCATCCTCATTTTCTAAGCCAAAATGGCAATATTTGTATTTAGGATGAATCATTTATGTACGTGCCAATTCAAAGTAAGTTTCGTCTTCAATTCTAGCTTTTAAGTGCTGAATGATGTCTGTTTGATTGCATGTTTTCTGAGAGATGACTCCTGGTGCTGGTCCAATTACGAGTCCAGTCTTGATTTTTTTTAAAGTCTGAATTTAGTTTCAGACCTCAGTCACTGCAGGCAGACAGTCAGATTCTATGGCATCTAGATGTACGTTGGGATACACAGGGATGTAAGTTGATAGCAGCCTGGATATTCAGTTGTTGTATCTCCTGGGAAACTGCCCGGTGTTGTTGCTTGGAGCCATCGTCAGCATATTTCACTTGATCAAGGAGCTAATCAAGCAGTAACATGTGTCACATTGACTTTGGAGAGTGAACCAAAGGCTGAAATTACATTTAGAAGTCCTTTACTATTACGAGCGGGTAATACTTCTATTTATTTTCAATATAAACATGTTGGCTGACTTTGTATAAGTATATTTTATATTGTGTATATAATCATTTTAGATGCATATCCCTTTTAGTTAAAAATCTCTAGCACTTTCCATTAACTCCTCCTCCCACTCTCACCACTTCTCACACACACACACACACACACACACACACACACACACACACACACACACACACACACACACACACACACACACACACACACACACACACACACACACACACACACACACACACACACACACACACACACACACACACACACACACACACACACACACACACACACACACACACACACACGTCCAGGCGGTGTGCTTGAAGGCAGCCCATCAGTATTCAGTGCAGCATCAGGCAGCTAAACGGTAAGAAGGCGAAACGCTGGTGTGTTTGGAGAGCAGCATTTCCAGATTCACTGTTGCCTCTCTCTCTCCCTCCCTCCCTCCCTCCCTCCTTCCCTCCCTTCCTCCTTCTGCTTCCTCTCCCTGCTTGGACATTGGCAAAATCTGGACTGGACCCTGATCCTCCGTCCTCCGTGCAGCCTGCACTGCTGCATGTCTGCAGTTCATTCCTTCATCAGCAGCCATCACAATGTGTCTGTGCTCCCCTCCTCCACTCTGCCTCTCTTGTCCGTCTCTCTCGGCCCTTCCCCGTCTGTTTGTTAACCCTCTGTTCTCCACACTGTTCTCCACACTGTCACCAGGAGCTTGTGGCAAGAGGGAGTTACGTAAGCACTGCAGCAGCGCTCGGGACACTGAGCTAAATCGTGCGTGTGTACTAGGCAGGTCGTCAAAACTTATGTTTTTGCTCAACATAGTTTCCTTTCAACAGACTCTTCCTGTCTTTCCACCTGATCATCTTCTATATCTGTCCGCCTGTTTGACTCTAGCCATCTTTAAATATCTTACTGTTTACATTTCTGGAGGACACAAGGATCATTTTATAGTCCATGTTTTCAAGAAATCTTGTTTTTTTTAATCAGTTTGTCAAAAATACCTGCAAGACTGTCTACAGATGTGCTAGTGGCTATGAGAGGCTGTACTTAGGCAAGATGGTGTTTGCAGTTAACATCTGCATGCTAACACGTTAATGATAAGAAGGTATACTGTTGCCATGGTTACCATCTTGGTTTAGGATTTTAGCATGCTCACATTTACTGATTAGTGCTAAAAGTACAAAACTAAAATGTTTATTTTTGCAGCAATTTGATCATAAATTTGATTATGGGACAATTTCATTTTGGACCAGATGATGATGTTAAAGGAAAGATATTGCAACAGAGATAGAGTTATAATTCATCCGGAGGAAAGATTATTGCCTCTTGGGAGTTGTAATTTTGTCTTGACATTATTATGTACTCAATCTAATTTTACAGTGAACTAGATTATCTCTGATGCCTTTTTAAGAAGTTTGTACTGATGATCCAACCAACTTGAAAGCAGCCGAGTGGTTTTGCTTGTAGTAAATGTTGTAAACAAGGTCAGAGACAGTGAGTCATGTCGTCATGACTACAGCTCATTGATTGATCTGACAGAGGGACTCGGTTCATTCTCAGTGGGAGCTTTAGAGCATCTTGCTGCTAGTCAAAGCAGATGTTACTATTGCATTAATTATACTTACATGGTTTTAGCATAGACCAAGGAGCATAATTACTGCCAACAGCAAAATCTTCCTCCGAGAAGACAATGAGGTCATGATGAAGGAAAGACAGAAACAGTTTGATGTGAACTGACACTCCGTTTCTCAATCTCGAGGATTCTGGCTTCCAATCCAATATTTCAAGGATGCTAGTCATCGAGTGCCGCCGAAGGACTGTTCCAATCTCCAGCATACTTGGAATTCCACCGAGGCCGCGTCCTTGGTTTGGGGGAAATTTCGAGGCTGCACATGGGTAAACTTCGCGTCCTTAAAATCCCCACAATGCTTTGCGCACGGACCAATTTCAAAAACCCTTGCGGAGAATTGCTGAACCGACGCAGCACACATTTAAATGTAAGTATAGTGGCGTAGAACATGTGTTGGTAAATATGTTACTTTGTTGCATTTGTTTGTTATCACCAACAATGTGTTCCGTGAAAGTAAAGCAAGTTCAAAATTAGATAGACATTGTGAGGTATTTATTTTCGGTACAGTTTAGGTTGAAACCGTAAGAGAGAGTGGCACACTTGTTAGCCTGTTCCATTCTTCTTCGTTTTCCGAAGCCGTGGCTTGGAAGTATACTTGCTTCGTTTCTGAAGGAAGTGACTTGGAAGTACCAAGCCAGCATCCTCGCGATTGAGTGAATATGATTCACTTTAGACATGGCGATGGCTGAAGACTTGTTCTGTGAGAGATACTGAATGAAGATTAAAGGTTGGCTGTTTTTTTTTCATGTTATTATATTATAAATTGGATGCCGCTCAGGTCATGCCCAAACAGTTCTTAAGCTCTCTAAAGCCAATGTTATGATGCTCTAGTTCTTTTTAGATGTTCTCTCTCATTCTCAATGTCTGTTTGAATTAGTTTATATTAATATAATTATCCTGGTAAATGGTTAATATTCACATGTCCTGGTGGGAGACAACATTTGTCCATTTCTAGGCGTGTGGAAGGTAAAAAAAAAAAGGGTTGTGAAAGGTGTTGGTCTTTTCTAGGAGTGATTTACTGAGTGATTAGGCTCATTCTCTTTGAAATACATTTAATCATGATACATTATTTTGATAAACTGTTTTAAGAAACAAGCTTGAATAGTTCTATAGTTGTATTGTTTTATTAAGTCTTTTGTTGTTGTTGCTAAAACATATACCCGTTAACTATATCACTTGGCCACATCTTCTAAATAAGCCCATTTCATAGTGTCAGGCTATTACCTCGCCACCTGTGACATTCCATAGTCCTCGTATCAAACCATTTATTGGAGATTGAACCAGAGTGAAAACTGTTGTATGGGCTGGCTGATGAAAGTAAGCATGTTCAATCCCTTCCAGCTTTAAATGACCTGAGGCTGACCATGACCTCTGACCTCCCTGTGGGGACACGATAATATTTCCCCACATTTATCAATTAAATTAAATAGCGATGCATTTGTTGTTATTTACTCCCCAGTGTGTGTTCTGTTGTTCTGGGAGCTGAGCCACAGCTGACCTGGCTTACTCACAACATAGATATTGATTGAAAATGGATAAGAGGAAATAAACCCCCACCCCAGAAGGAATCAACAATGATGCACAAACTTGATTCTGGTGCAGCCGCCCTGAGCCCCACTGGAGGCATTCATAAACAGATTACTGAGTCATCCTGCACTTGTTTGAGAGACATCGTGACTCACTGCTAGCTTGCACAGGAAAAGCCATCTTTGGACGCTGTTACCTTATTATAATGCCTGCTCTTTATAAAGAGGCATTACAAATCTGAAAGCAATATGTGTTGACCAGTCGCTGTGTTTTGCTATGAAGACATTAATCTGCAGAATATGTGTGATATTGGAGGATTGAAAGGGACATTGTAACTCACAAGATGTGCTCAAATACATGGAAGTACTTGCACTTTACTTCTTGTTGACATTGAGCATTTCTTTATGTGAAACCAAACGGGCAGCACATTCTTCTTCTTCTTCTCGCTTGTGGAGGAACGAGAGAAGATGAGGGTTGTTATTTTCCCCCTAAATTCAGTTTCAGACTCTCCATTTGGATCAACACATCAGTTCAGATTTGACTCTCCTGCTCCATTCCCCAGCGAGCAGCGAAGAGGGCTAACGGCACGACACGTCCAGCTGATGAAAGCAACACAAGAACAATCCCTATCACTTCCCCTCTATCTCTGACTCCACCGCTCAGCCCAGATTGCTTCCTCCTCTTCAGTACGTCTCTATTTTGCACTTCACAAGTCCCTTTCCTGTGTGTGTGTGTGTGTGTGTGTGTGTGTGTGTGTGTGTGTGTGTGTGTGTGTGTGTGTGTGTGTGTGTGTGTGTGTGTGTGTGTGTGTGTGTGTGTGTGTGTGTGTGTGTGTGTGTGTGTGTGTGTGTTGCACATTCTCATGGACGTCCCAGGAGTGGACAGTGGGATGGACAGCTGACACCGCGTCACCCTACAGGCCTTCTTGTTGCTGTGTAAAGCATTGGGTCACATGGGCGGTTTAATGAGCGCGTGTGTGAAGTGTGCACAAGGCAGCTCTGTCTCCTGGCAACATCCAACAGCCTGCGCTGCGCCGTGAGATGAATCACATCTCTGTCCTGATGTGTTCAGCTCTCGCCCCGTGGCTCTATCTATCCTCTCAGGGACGGTCTGGCTGAGCAGCTCCATGCTTCCTCCTCGCTGCACCTCCTCTTCTCCCTCACCTCTCTCCCGTCACGTCCCTCTCTGCCTCCATCTCAATCTTCATTTCTCCTCCCCTCCTCCTCTCCTCCATACCGCCGTTGTCTCGCTCGGTTTCTCCCTGTCACTCCCTTTGCTTATATCTCAATGAAAGGCCTCCCTCTGTCTCTCTCCTTGTGGGTCCTCTCCCTCTCAGTCAGTAGAAGAGGAGGACATGCTGTGCTTATCAAACAGAATCCACAGACGAGTATAGTGCATCGTAAATCAAGTCCATATCAAAACATCAACTGAAGGCTTTTAGTACAGTTCATTCTCAAAATGTTTGACATGCCACATTCATTTTAAGTGCAGCCTTGGTAGCTTTTTCTGATCGCCTTAAATGACTAGATAGAAAGAAAGCATGTGCTGTCAGGAGATAGTGAGTGCTTGGAAATGTGCTGGAGTAAAGTTAGTTCATCTCTCTGAAATCTTCTTATGGTAACAAGCTTACATGTTTGTTGTGGTTCCCAGTCAGTGCTTTGGAAGGCTTGTCAGAGCTGGACCTTCTGACTGTGGCTGTGACATGTGTCTCCTCTGGATCATTGGTTGTCTTTAACTCTCTTAAAAGCATTCACGTCTATCAGATACCTGCAGTATTAACTGTCATGCTGCTGTGAACTCAGTGACAGGGCTGTTAGTGCCTGCAGTGCATTTGTGATGACTTTCTATCACCACTGCACAGACATGTATCCCCATGCAGAAACACACATTGCAACATGTGTGTGCAGCTCTCTTGTTAGCCAGTATATCATATCCTAATTACAGTTTCATATCACTTTCTTAACTCCAGGTTTTGTGTGTCGGTCTCAGTTGTCCTATCCGCGTCTTGGCTCTTCTTCCTAGCTCGCACCCTCCCCCACTAAAGCTACTCAAGTGGCACACTGCAGGATTATCCCTCAGCCTCGGAGACACGCCGGGTTGGTCAGACTTATCGTCCTGTCTGCATTCACTTTGGCCACAGAGGTCAATGGTGCAAAAGTAAAACTTGCAACCAAGGACACATCTGGACTACAAATTCATTCAAACATCCACAAGGAGTCTTTTCAGGGAGTGGTGTTTGAATTCAAAATCTGGGATTGTTTTTGGGTTTTTTTCAAAGATGGAGTCAACCCTGGTAAGTGGATGTGCAGAAGAATGTTGAGTTTCATACAAATGTGCAATAGTTTGAATTGTAGTAATTTGTCAGCTTTGGGCAACAATAACGCCTCTGCAACCGCAACAAAAGGCGTTGAATTACAAAAGAGATCGCTCTGACAGCAACAAGTGTTGTGGTCAGTGAGTGGGTTGTTAACAGTTTCAAAGCATCCAGTGAAGAAATGTGTCTTTTAGAGACCAGCTGTAACTTTATTATTTTATATATGCAATGTTTTGCTTGTTTCTTCTCATTATAAAGGCCTATTTCGCTATTACGTTCCATTTATATCACATTAGTTTTGCTAAAACATGAGTAATATCAGAAAAAAATCTTTTTTTATTTATAATGACTTCCATACCAGTCAATACAATGGGGAATGGGAGGTGTGTTCACAGTCATTGAGGTGGATTGACCTCAATAACTATAAGCCACTCTCCACAATGCTTATTACTCCAACCCCCCACTCTTATCTGCCTCATGGGACACACAGCAATCCCCCGTAACGAACCTAAACTGAGATGTATGTTCTGTGTTTTGTCTGTGTTGTTTAACCCAGTGAGCTAAGGGTGCTGGCTTGTTCTCACTGTCAGCTCTCAGGTTTTATATGTTCACCTTTTATGATATCATCCATGCTGCATTCTAGTTTGAGATTCAAGAAAATGTGTAGACTGCTGTCTGGGATTTAATGCCTTAATCCCAATGCTTTCTAGACCTCATCAAGTGTGTGTGTTGGTTTGAGTGTGAGTTTTGGTTAACCTAAGCCTCTGGATGCATTGGCTTTCGTTATGAGATGGGATTCTGGCATTGGGCCTGAGTTTAACTGGCTTTCACTTCACCAGGTGTTGTAATCGCGGACTCAGAAGCTAATTGGAGGACGGATTGAGGGACAGGCAGCCGGACCAATGGTGTTTGACTTGCTGAGATTAAGACTTGCTACTTTAGGGCTGCTTAGTTGCTTGGGACCTTCTTGCATTATTCAGTCTAATTCTATTTTATGTAGATTTCAGTGTGATATCTTCTTCAAACATTTATTAAATGCAATATAAACATTTGTGAATTTAAAGTAGATTGAGTCTTTAACATCTGCTGTTTTTATGATCCTGTCTTTGCTGAGAATAGAGCCTCAGACTAATCTCACCAAGTGCAAGCACTGTTGTTATGGAAGCAAATTAGCTGTTTTGAAATGTTCATGATCCTTACATGCAAAGAGAACTGACAGTGATCCAAAAAGGGGTGAAATAAGTACGAGCCAGTTTGTTTCATACATCCACACTTTCACCTATCATCGCAAGTAGGCTTTACTCTAAACAAATAGCATTGGTTTCTTTGGTTACACATGTACCTTATGGTACACAAATATTATTTTGGCAGCGTGATGTTATGAGCAAATCATCTTTAATGTTGAGTCTTACTGCGGATTTGTAATGGTTTAACATTTCTAGGATATTTATTGCCTTGCTTGCCAGGAGTTAGATGTGAAGATCAATACCACTTTCTTGTCTGTATGGTCCATAAGAAGCCTCGTCCAGTAACACTTCAGCTTTTACAGTTTAACAATCAAGATATAGTATGGTAATTAGTGAGCTATAGAGGTGCTAGTTGCCAGATGTTGTTACCTTTAACAATAGACAGCCTGTATGTGAGTAATATCTATCTCCTTATCTCCTTATATATTATATATATATAATATTCAACCAAAATGTCCAAAAAAGAAAACCACAAACACCAAAATAGCATATTTCTCATGGACAGGAGGAAGGCTATTTCGTGGTGCTGTACTTAATGTCTGTTCATTGTCATGACTTGTCACTATTAATGCAAATTAATCTTGGTAATTGGTTACTTGCTTTGTCTTACAATTATAGAAAATAAGCTGAATTCAAGATACAGAAAAGGTTCACAGCAGATTTTCTGTAAAAGTATATTCATGTAAACTTTAATATGCATATGTACTGTCTTTTGCATATAAATACAGACATTCACAGGTCTGGATTAGGACATTATCTGTACAAAACCTTAAGTATTTCTTTATGTTCAGTACAAATAATTAGAGAGAAACATTATGTAGTACCTTATTGTATCAAGCCCTGAGTTTCTCTGAGCTTTTCAGGAAATAATAAGATGAATTACCAGAAATACACTTTGCAGCTGATCCCTGTGCAACTAAAGAGTTCAAGTTGTCTCTGATTCAGAGTCTGATGCCAAATCATGAACTGGCTCTTTGGTATCTTGTGGTGTGCACTCTTGAAATATAGCCAATGCATGAAAGCCTCTACTGTTGGGAGCCCCACGGACTGTGAGGGCTGGAGACAGTAACCGAGGCTTTTGATAAAATACAGCTTGGCTCAATCAGTCGATGTTCTCTGGAAACACTGAGCGAGCAGGAATAGATTGCCTGTTCTGCAACCAGAGCCAATCACACCGGGTACGAATGCTCCCCTGATAACATTTTTGATGAGTAGACCCCTTGTGAAAACACAGTGTTGCAGCTACTACAAATACTGATACTCTCATAAGCTGACCTTGTAGCAGGGCTGTTTATTCTCCTCACAAGGACAATGATGTTGTTATATTATGAATAAGGAAAAGGGAGGTCAGGCTGGTTCAAATTGAGCAGAGAGTCATTTTACACGAGTCATTTCAGGGATGAAGGATGTTGCAGGAATGAGTTGACTGCGGAGGAAGTTGAAGGATGGAGCACGGAGGGTGCTGGTAATATTTTAAACTTCACATTTGTTGTGCTTCAGCCGACCGAAGAGTGCAGACTCAGCTTCTAATCTGAAATGGCCTCGAGTCATCCTTCATCTGCAGTGAACTCTGTCTATTACGCTATTTGACGAACATTAATATGCATTTGGGCCTACTAGGGATCACTAACTGTGATCATAGTAACATTCTAAGCAACTCATTATTGTTTTAATTAAAGGTTGCAATAAAGTGTGCACGACGATACGATACCATGTACTTTATTGTCCCCGTAAGGACATTTGTTCTGGACTCCGTCCTGCAGTTCCGCGTACATGTACATATACAAACATAGTGGACATTAAAGGTGGGGTACCCCAAGGTGGGGTAGGTACATTTGAGAAACCGGCTCGAGATCGCTCGAATTTGAAAATACACAACCGGAGAAAATCTGCCACTTCCTCACAGAGCCCCTCCTCCAACACACACGAACGCGCACATGACCAATGAGGGCACGAGATAAGTTTGTGCCCCGATGGAAGGCTGACAGGCAGGTAGGCCATCAGGTTGTACTTTTTACAGTACCACGGCTTCCACAGATGACATTTTTTTATGGATTTGTTGTCAAAGCACTTAAGATATTCATTGCTATCGGGATGTTAGGAGCATTCCATGGAATATAACAAAAAGTGTATCTCGAGCCGGTTTCTGAAACTTACCTACCCCACCTTTAAGAGACATACATATATATCATCAGTTATACACCGTTTGAACAAACGCAATACACAGACACACATACTGACAATGGCGACCTATTGCACAACCCTCATGGCCAACATAAGGATAAAGAGTGCCAGTAAGTTTCGCAAGGGTCGTCATTGTTCCAACACACACACACACACACACACACACACACACACACACACACACACACACACACACACACACACACACACACACACACACACACACACACACACACACACACACACACACACACACACACACACACACACACACACACACACACACACACACACACACACACACACACACACACACACACACACACACACACACACACACAGTCTCTTGATTAAAGCGTGTGGTTTAAATCAAGGACGAAACCTTTAACCAGACATAAATACACACACACTGCAGCACACGACAGGAGCCCGGGTCGCAGCAGTGCCGCGCCACCACCCATGTGGGCCACATGCAGAATAATAACCACAATCAACTGCATCTTATTAAGACAAAGAGATCTAGTCAGAGGAGAAATATTATCAACAGAAACGCATGTGATATTCTGTCATATGGTTGGTTGCAGTGCGATGAAGAGCTCTCCGTCCAGGGAAAGCCATTAGTCATGTGAGCAAAATGGATTCTGCTTCAAACTGAGTTCAATACCGATAAAGCGCCTCGAAGTCTCTTCTGTTTTAACCGCGGTGGTAAAATATCGACCAGACGTCAAACAAATACATATAAATCACCTTAAAGCCTGGAGGAAATCCAGCAGGGACTGTATTCTGTTGGGCTTGCAAAGTAATAGGTGATTAACCCACATCATTAAAGGACATCTACAGGTTTAAAAATAGGTTTGTTGATCTTGTATCCGTATATTTAGGGATGCACAATTATTTTTAACCCTCAATTTAAATCCAATAAGAAATCGAATGGACTATTTAGTTTTGAGTCTTTCTTTTGGTAATTGGCGTTATACCAACAAAACATGAACTAAAGATGTCATATTAATAACAATAGACAGTGGTATAATATAAACAGAGGACACTGAAACCTACTGTAAACACCGGCAAAATAGGCTGAATATATAAACAATGGTCATAGTAATATCGGGGGGCATTACAGCATCCTATGTTTACACACATGGGTAAACCTAGCGAAACGTGTACAGTGTATTTGTGAGTGTTTGTTATTGGACCATCTCGGATGTAATGTGTCAAAAGAATGAGTATTTGCTCAGTGAAAGCATCCAGGGTCAGAGCAGTGTGATGCATGATGGTCGTGATGCTCCACTCTCTCTGGTATCTTTTCTAGGACACGCCAATATAAGATGTCCTCTCTCATTCCTGAGGGCGCGGCGCTGTATGCATGGCGGAGGAGTCTATTTTGATCTCATTATTATAAACGTCTCGAATAGAAACCCTCACACTGAAAGGTTTCCTGTAGTTGCTAGGGAAATGTCCGACACCGCTTCTCCTCAGTGAGGCGCAGAGGCCAGTATGGTCTCCTAATGTCTGCTCATGCACATGCACTGCACTTCTTTGTTACTGTATTTGTGCTATAACGTCACTGACTGACATTGTTGTTGTTGTTGTTGTTCTCTTTGTGTCTTTCAGTGCATGAGGAACCCAGCTCTGCTGCAGAGGACAGGTTTAGTCATTAGAGTGCTTTGCCACATCCAGGAAAATGTCTGGCTCCTACGATGAATGTGCAGGCGGTGACGACACCATGGACAGCTTCTGGGAGGTAAACAATGTCATGTTTATTCTCAAGAGTTTTCTACCTGCATCCCAGGCCCTTACCCTCCTTTTTGTCTTGTGTTTATGTTGCTTCTGAAGGCAAACAGTCTCCACAAAAGAACGTTGAATGAAATATCTTTCACCAAGTTTTAAAAGCAAAATTGTTTCACTGAATCTCTGAAGTTTGAGCAAAGCTGTTCGATTCCCACTGAGACTCAATGCAGATTGTCACGCTGGAAGCCCATTCAAAGAATTCGGCACGGCCTTATGCTTTAAAGTAAAAGCAATCTTGCTTTAAGATGAGAACATTGATACAATATTCAAATATGCCTTGTTTTTCCACTTTATGCTAAGTAGCTGCTGGCAGAGCGTCTGAGTGGTATCTATCTTTTCATCCTACCTTTAGCAAGAGTATCTCCCAAAAGGTCTGGCTATTGCTTTAAACAAAGAGCTTTTTAAAGGTGACCTGATTAGGATTCCCTCCACCTCATTAAGCAGAACTGCAGCTACAAATATTTTGTGCAAAAGGAGAGTTGCAGAGTCTGTATTTTCGTCACAATAATTACAACATTTAAATATATGGACCGCCATATAGCTCATTGTTAGAGCTGGTGACCCACAAAGTTGGGATGCAAGCCTGCGGTCCCTTACGTCCCTCGTAAAGGTTATTCTAATTCAAAAATGTAATGCATTTACTGTAATTGCACAACTACATAACTAGTCTTTGGGTTTAACTAGTCTATAGAACATAGTTGCCTGTAGTCAGTAGTGTCCGTATAGGATTTGGCTTTTAAAAGGAATGAGAATGATAAGTAATTAAATGGTATTATTCAAATTTGTATATCTCTTGTATATTTCGACCTGGCATGTATGTCTAGGCAATTCACAAAATGAATGCTTACAGTGTTTCGGTCAATAAAGCTAATTTCTGTCAGAGGAGAACAAATCATAAAGGTTTGGATGATACAAAGTAAAAATACTTATAGTACATCAACACAATTATGAGCTAGTAATTGTGGATTTAGTCTTGCTTAGTATTTTCGTTGGTGTATCAGGCCGTTTCCATGGCAGATTTTTAAGCATAAACAAAAGGAAATTAGCTGCAAACGTCATTTTTTGGTGCATGATCCCTAATCATTCACGTTTGGAACAGAAAGTAAATGGAATTGATAATAAAGATGTCCTTAAAGATTTGAGACCCTGCTACAGACACTTCTTCAACACAATGATTCCTTATTTGAGCGAACACTAGATGTATTTTGTCACTTTAAGTATTGTAAATCATGCTTGCTTGTAAACATCATCGAAGTGCAATCCATCCTCACTTGTTGTGCTGAGATGCAGCGTGTGTACTTTTGACCCACCCCAAATGAGCATTAATGAATTCCCTCAGTACAGAGTCTTCTTTGTGTCAAGGCTCTTAGACGGAGACACAAAGGGCTTCAGTCAGCAGTCGCTCTGAGGGGCCTTTCAGCACATGCACCTGCCTGTAGCATCTGTATACCAACAACTCAGCCAGGCTCAGCTCATGGTGTAGAAATACCAGGAAACATTTTTTATTCTAAAATGTCCTCATCAGATACGTTGATATTTGATATACTGCGCAGTGATGGATGAGATCATCACCACACAGTGCAAATCAAGAGCTCAGGCGTGTTTTTATCTGCGGTGCCAGTCCACCTGCATGTTTTTGTTTGTGTGAGTTGGCACTGGCCGAAACTCACACCGTCACACACCTGTCTCACTGCCTCCCTGCAGCTCTCTCATCTCAAACAGTAATCACACATGCATGCTCGTGTCAGGACCAATCAGAGCGCAGCGCTGCAGCCAGAGAACACACCGTACAGGATCTCCTACATGTGATGATGTATGGATGACTGTTCGTGTTTACAGCACATACATATGCAGTGTGTGGATTCTGTTTATATTTGTCTCTACCTCGACGTCCATCCCTAAGAATCTGTCTGCCTGCATTACACCCCTCAAGAGGATTAAAGCAGTCACACACACACAAACACAAGCCCATGTCATTGCATAACTACACATGCACAGGCACGAGCATCCCCCCCCCCCCCCTCACTACCCTCCCTTCATCATGCACCATGAGCTCACGCCCCCTGCAGGCACTGAGGAGGCGGAGCCTGGCATGGCTCTTTTAAAGCGGTATTGCTTAAGGTGGCGAGATCTAACAGAAAAGGCAATCCGATCCTGAATGCTGTTATGTCTGCAAATTATGCTAATGGTCAAATATTTAGTTTTTATATTTATTTATATATTTGGAAATTAAATATTGCTGAAAAGCTTTTTAATGTGCATATCATATATTTATTTGACTATATGTTTCAGGATAAATATTCACTGTTGGTTAACATCCATTATAGGGTATGAAAGATCTGCCTATACCTAGAATCAGGAAACCATTGCCTGTTTTCTGTGGTGGTTTATGCACAACCATTCTGTACAGAAAAAACGTTCAAGTTATTGAATATTATTGAATATTCTTTATATTTTGTACACTTATTTTGCCCCTCCATCCATCCATCCATCCATCTTCTCCTGCTTATCCGTGGTCGGGTTGCGGAGGTAGCAGTTCCAGCAGAGAGCCCCAAACTTTCCTTTCCACATCAACCAGCTCTGACTGGGGGTCCCAAGGCGCTCCCAGGCCAGCGAAGAGATATAATCCCTCCACCTGGTCCTAGGTCTACCCCTTGGTCTCTTCCCAGCTGGACGTGCCTGGAACACCTCCCTAGGGAGGTGCCTAGGTGGCATCCTTACTAGGTTCCCGAACCACCTCAACTGGCTCCTTTCGACGCGAAGGAGGAGCGGTTCAACTCCGAGTCCCTCCCGGATGACCGAACTTCTCACCTTATCCCTAAGGGAGACGCCAGCCACCCTGCGGAGGAAACCCATCTCGGCCGCTTGTATCCACAATCTCGTTCTTTCGGTCATGACCCATCCTTCATGACCATAGGTGAGGGTAGGAACGAAAATGGCCCGGTAGACAGAGAGCTTTGCCTTCTGGCTCAGCTCCCTTTTCGTCACAACGGTGCGGTAAAGCGACTGCAGTACCGCTCCCGCTGCTCCGATTCTCCGGCCCATCTCACGCTCCATTGTTCCCTCACTCGAGAACAAGACCCCGAGATACTTGAACTCCTTCACTTGGGGTAAGGACTCATTCCCTACTTGGAGTGGACAGGTTTCCTGCTGAGAACCATGGCCTCAGATTTGGAGGTGCTGATCCTCATCCCAGCCGCTTCACACTCGGTTGCGAACCGATCCAGTGAGTGCTGAAGGTCCGATGAAGCCATTAGAATCACATCATCTGCAAAAAGCAGTGGTGCAATCCTTAGTCCACCGAACTGCAGACCCCCTCCCCCACGACTACGCTTCAAAATCCGATCCATGTATTTTGCCCCTGTGATATCATATATGTTAAGAAATATGTGCTTTCTGTTCCTTTCACCTCTTTATCCCTGTTCTCAGGTGGGGAACTACAAACGTGCTGTCAAGAGATTTGATGATGGCCATCGGCTCTGCAATGACCTCATGGGCTGCCTGCAGGAGCGTGCCAAGATAGAGAAATCCTACGGGGATCAGCTAACTGCATGGTCCAAGAGGTGGAGACAGCTCATTGAGAAAGGTCAGCACGGGAGATTTGGGTCAATAAAATATAAACCTCAACAAATGAATGTACCTTACGCTGATTTTCAATTTGCCAGAGCTCCGTTTACACAGTTTAGTGTAAGCTCTGTGGTAATATTTGACTGCTGCTTATTGCTCTGAATGTTTGATCTGGAATAAATCATTTTGTTCGGCCGCAGGCCCGCAGTACGGCTCTGTGGAGAGAGCCTGGCTGGCTGTGATGACCGAGGCAGAGAAGGTGAGCGAGCTGCACCAAGATGTGAAGAACAACCTGGTGAACGAGGACGTGGAGAAAGTGAAGAACTGGCAGAAGGAGGCCTATCACAAGCAGATGATCGGAGGCTTCAAGGAGGCCAAGGAGGCAGAGGAAGGCTTCAAGAAGGCTCAGAAACCCTGGGCCAAAAAGCTCAAGGAGGTGAGGGCGATGGAAACACATCCTCAACATCAATCATCATTTTGTTCTTGGTGTTAGAAGATGTACTCACCTCATTACCAGCTGCTTTCTGGTTCTTCTGTTCATATCTTGTCAAATCAACATCCATTCACTTATAATAATAATAATATTAATAAAGCTTTATTTATATAGCACTTTTCATACAACACATGCAGCTCAACGTGCTTTACAAAAGGACACATCACAAGTTAAAAATAAACAACAAGACATTCCCCTCAGATTATTTGTTAAGAACTTTACAGGTACATGCAGCAACATATAACATTTATATATATATATATATATAAGGTTAACAGACACAAGGAGGTAAAAGGTATGATAATAGAAATCAAATCAAATAAATAATTATTTATCTCCGACAGATACGACACAAAATAACTGACTCGATGCAACAATAAAAACCCCATTAAACAAGTGAACATATAGGTACAACAGAAATAAAAAGTAATAGTAATACAAATAATTCTAATAAAGGTTAAACGATTAAAATATTATCGATCATTATTAAACTTGACTTTATGGTCATAAATAAAATACAGGGGGAACCATGCCTTTCTTTTTGTTTGGTGACCAAATGTATATGAGACTCTGACACTGCCTGTGTTCGGTCATACAGATGGAGGCTGCTAAGAAGACTTACCACATGGCCTGCAAGGAGGAGAAGCTGGCTGCGGCCCGAGAGGCCAACGGCAAGACGGAGGCTTCTGTCACCGCGGACCAGCAGAAGAAACTCCACGAGAAAGTGGACAAATGCAAACAGGATTCACAGAAGGTACGAAGCGGAAAGATGAAAGTATTTTAGTTGGTTTAATTTCAGGCGAGTGAAGAACAAAGAGGTTTCTGCGTGTGTCTTATTTTGCTGGTCAAGGCTCTTTCTTATGCTTTGTACTAGTTCCCTGGCACGGTTTTAAATGGCTGTTTTTCATGTTATTTTGACATATTCCTACCTATATAAATAATGTAAGGTGTTGTGTAGTGATAGATAAATGCAGTGTGAAAGGAAAAGTGGGTTTTCATATTTGTGATGTTAGTATTTTTGGAGAACAGAACATTTTTGGCGCAACATTGCCCGTACTAGTTGCTCATTTTGATTGATTACATACATTTGGGATAATGCATTACCAGAATATCAAATAACAAATAAGCCAGCTCTTTAAATATAATAAATAATGCGACCATGCTGGGTTTTTCTCCACAGAGGCTTCAGTTTTCTGCTTTCTCTGTTTTCTGTCTCAGGCTAAAGAAAAGTATGAGAAGTCTCTGGAGGAGCTGAATAAGTGCACCGCGCAGTACATGGAGTGCATGGAGCAGGTGTTTGACCAGTGCCAGCAGCATGAGGTCAAGAGGCTGACCTTCCTCAAGGAGGCCCTGCTGGACATCAAACGCCATCTCAACCTCACAGAGAACGCAAGGTTAGCGGGGCGGAAAGAGACCCTTTTATTACGGCTTCATAGAGATGCTGGATAGGTTCACTGACTGTTTTCCCTGATATGTGAGTTAGCTGTTAGTCTTACCGCTGCACTCAACCTCTCTATTCCCACTCTTTCATATGTATTTTCAGTGAATTCCTATTTAAACTGTGTGCAATACGGCTAATAATTCCTTGAGCATGATCGCATACTGTACCTGTACCTTCAATCAGAAATAATCACATTGCAAACACAATTTATAATGGATTATCTTGATTTGTTGTGTCACATTCAGCACAGTTCACTTCAAACTGATTAATCTCAACACACTTCTCAACCAGGCATGCATTTCTCATTAGCGTCGAGTCTCACAGCACTAATTAATTGATTATTCAGCCAATGACGTTTCTGCCAAACTGAATTGTGTTCACAGTGAAAGCCTGTCATATTTTGTGCTGTTTTTAACCCTCAGGCAACAACAAAGCCAACCCAAAGTTAATGAGGTTTTGAATGATCCTTTAACAGACCTCCCTTCATTTGCAGTCATGAATCAAGATGTTTAAAGGGATTGCGTTGTACTTAATCCTGACTGGTGTCATTTTTCACGTTGAATATGTTTCATTAATAACTATTTCATACCGCTCCTTAGCGCTTTATGACCTCACTAGTATTGCCCTGCGCAACTGAGTATCATGTTCTACAAATGCAATAACCTACTTTGAAATAAGGACTTAAAGTAACACATTACTTACCACCCTTTAGCATTATGAGCAGAAGCCATTATCATTATTCAGTTCGATCTTGATCACCACAGCTACTCTAGACAATATGAAATTGGCTTGAATTTAATTCAATGAAACATTAATCAATCATGCTTAACTATTCTTTTAGGATTACTGAATCATTTAATGTTCTGTTTTTTATTATTTTAATGTTTGAAAAAAATGTGGATCATGTTGTGCTCTGAGCTGAATAATACAACAGACTGAGGATGAATATATTGTCACTGTATTTTTATAAGAAACCCAGTCATATGGTTCATCCCCTAAATACGGTCAGAAAACTACATGAACATGTCCTCATATTAAGGTTGTGTGGCTACATGAACAAATATATCCTTGTCAGGGATTATTAGGCTGAATCAGACCAAATACTTCATCTGTTGAGGGCTTCAGCAGAAAACTCAAGGAGACACTTCAGTTTTGTCAGGACCCGATGTTGGATCCCTCTCAGCCCAGATTTGGAGCTCCATTGTGGCTTCTGTTGCCAAATTGGCAGCCCCTCCCCCCCCCCGCGTCTCTGCTGGCACTTTCATTGTCAGTATTTGTTCCACTTTCCTCTCCTCAGCTATGCCGCAACATACAGAGAGCTGGAGCGCACGATCCTGGGTGCAAACACACAAGAGGACCTGAAGTGGTTCAGCAACAACCACGGCCCCGACATGCATATGAACTGGCCTGCATTCGAGGTGAAATATCTATACTGTCATAAACACAAACACTATATACCTCTACTCTACTTTATTACTATTCTTTATTGTAAGTTTACCCCTTGTTTGTATTCTCATCTCCAGGAATACAACCCAGACCAGACCAGTGCTCCTCCAAAGAAGAAGAAGCCAGACGGAGCCCCACCCACTCCGAGCACCGACCATGTGGCTCCACCTGGTGACCGGAGCAGGTCAGTAATACATCTTTATGATCACATTGAAGCACTCTATTTAATTATGAACATATATCATGCCCACACATTTCATTATTAGATTGAATAAAGTGAAGACATTATTTGAAATCATTGAAAGATTAGATTGGTAATACTAATATATTTGAGTGTTTGTCAAAAATAATTAAAAATACTTTATTGACCCCTGGGGGGAATTTGGGAACTGTTACGGTTTCTCAATTATAGATAGAAAACCTAGAGAAATTATAAGATCAATAAGACATTTGAATGTAAAATGTGGATTCTACTCAATACTACTACTAATGTTAAAATATATACATACATGTTACAATAAATATTTTTTACTGAAAGAGGAGGTTTACAAATAAGTATGTGAAAATGAAAGAATAACATAAATAAGAATATTGGTTGAAATGTATAGTATAAATAGATTATTGAAGGATTCAAATCAGATATGAACAGAATATTTTGTTGTGGTGCATCTCAGCAGAATAAGTCTCTTATTGTACTGTTCTTTAATGTATTCTGCATCTCATAGTTGCGTTAGTCTTCTATGACTTCCCCTGTCCTGCCCATTGGTTCATAATAAATACATTTAAAAATGGGTCTCACTGATACACTTTTATTTTATCTTAAGGCACAAAACAAAGACACTCAAACAGGAGTAAATAGTGTTTATGTTTGGGACTCATTGTAGGTGCAGATTTAGCATAATAGTGTGTATTGGCAGCAGCAGAATGATGCTTGTGGGATCAATTCTGAATAAGCTACAGTTCCCATGTTCATGATAACAAGGAGAATGTCTCCCAAGGCAACAGTGAGTTTTATTGATGTGTTTTAAATCAGTTAGATCTGTGGCACAGAGGAACTACACTGACACTACTTATTACAAGATCAATTCATCATTGGTTTGACCTTTTCATGTGATTTGTTTTCTCTTCAAATAAATCTCTCCCTGCATTTCCTCTATCCTCCAGTGTGAGCAGCTATGAAAAAAACCAAGCTTACTCGACTGAGTGGTCCGATGATGAGCAGCCCGCTTCTTACTCTGGCAACGAAAATGGCGGAAACGGGAATTCTTTCGAAGATGATTCCAGCACTGGGAAAGGGGCCGGGGTCGGGGCCGTGGCCGGGGCTGGGGCTGGGGCCGGGGCTGGGGCCGTGGTCGGGGCCGTGGCTGTGGCTGTGGCCGTGACCGTGGCCGCGGCCGGGGTCCGCGTCCGTGCTCTGTATGATTATGAAGGCCAGGAACAGGATGAGCTCACCTTCAAAGCCGGTAAGTAATATGATGTGGTGCCTGTAAGGGAAACTTCTGTAGCAATGGAGAGTCAGGACTCAGAGAGACACGGGACGAGCAGGAGTTCTGATGTCAAACAGTGTCCACCATATTACAGTCCATCCATTAATTTATGATCTAATTAAAGTATAGTAAAGAACCCTGGAGACAGGACTTTTAAGATAAGATGACATAAAACAGGTGGTCAAAAATGTTTAAGTCTGTCCTATTTTCTATTCTTAAGCTCCCTTCCTCTTTAGAAGATAGCAGTAATTAGTCAATAATTGCCACATGGAAAACAAATTACAGGCACTTTCCCCCAATTAAGGAGCTGGTGTGTGGAAATAGTGACGCAGTGACATGAGCAACAACTTAAAAACAAGCTTTGCACTAAAAAATAACTAGATGCACTTACTTTCTCATTTGCAAAGCTGATTTTTATAATCTTTAGAAGCCTGCCTGTCTGAATCCATGTTAACTTGCGATCGGTCTTCTTCTTCTTTGCACTTTTTTGTCATATTGCTGATTTTCTTGGGGCTTTTTCTCCTTATGAAATTATGAAACCAGTGGCAGGAATTGTATTGGGTCACACATGTAGTTGTGCATGTGTGAATCAAACAAAGTATTGTGCGTACATGTGAACAAACACTTCCATAATGTCAAACAGTTTCTTAAGTAACTAGATACAATATGCAAAATCCAAATGATTAAGAGAAAAAAATTATGGGTCTTTTTTTTCTGGGAATGCGAGAAACCTGTTCCCTGTCTCAATTTCCGTCAGTGCACTGCCATGTTTTATACTGTCAACACTTGCATATATACTTGTATAGTGCATTGAGCAACCGCTGCTGGTTCCTCCACTTCTGTTACGTAGCCAAGATGGCTATCATTTATAGTTTTTACGTTCAAACTTTTTTACTGTTATGAGTGCACAATCTGGGTACTGCATTTTGCCCTACTTCTCTGTGTGACGCACTTATGCACTCAAAAAAGCAAGTCTTAGTACAGAGATGTGCCAATTGAGACTCATTTGGACTCATGCCCTTAGTTTTGCCCTAAGATAAAGTAGAAAAACAGACTGTATGGAGTGGTATTCACAGATATCATAATTGAGGTTTACATTCACTTTTTGACAGAGGACTGCGTGTTGATTACGGAGTGGTGTCTCCTTCACAGGTGATGAACTGACCAAGACTGAGGATGAAGATGAGCAAGGCTGGTGTAGAGGTCGCTTGGACACTGGCCGAGAGGGACTGTACCCGGCCAATTACGTCGAGCCAATCTAGCCGCGTTACTGGACAAGGACACGGCATTGGAAGCAGCTTGAACTGTCCCGTCCAATCGCACCCCGCACATAACCAGAGACTTAAGAGCAACACATCCCTTGCCCAACAGATGCGCCGAGCAGTCTTGCCTAAATAAAAACTTAGTAACCTAAAAGACAATATATCAGTATAATATATTTTATCCAGCATTTGGGGTGGGTGGACTTTCACATTTAAAAACAGGAGCAGCAGTTATTCCAGTATATACACACTCAACTATACCATCAAGTCAGTGCAGGAACACATTGCTTCTCTGTGTAGCTGTATTTAAGGTATAATGCAGCTTATTTAAACTTGCAGTACGCTGCAGTCGTTTCTCTTGTGAAAATGGGAAGATAATATAATCAGTTATACCCATCCGACAAAGACGAGCTTCTCTAACCTGCATTGTGTATATACAGTGTGATGCCATTTCTGTGTAGCATTTTTAATGCTGTGTGTGGTCAGTCGTCATTCTTACATCTGGAATACTGTGTAGTGTTAAAGCACCACAAACAGTATCCTCTATTTTTGTTCTGGTTTTTTTTGTTTTTCTTTGTGATTTGGTCCAACCTCTCTTCCGGTGTGTGCAGTGCTATGTGTTTTAACTGTTTCTGAACTTGCATAGCAGCATGTGCTATGCAAAAAACTTGCATTCCCTGAATCCTGCAGCCTTCTTACGGCTTCAACTTGATGCAACACTTCTACTGCAAATGCAGAAGTCATTTTTTAGCATCACAATCTTCTGGACATGCTTCTGTTTTCATGAATGGAAGCTTGTTGATGAACTGATTTTATGTTTGTTTGTTTAGTTTTTGACATGTTTCTTTTCTTAGCATCACAACCTCATTGACAATATCATCTTCATGCAATCCAAGGAAAGGAAACAGTTTCTGCAGAAGCTTTCATTCTTGGTTCAGTGATTCAGGTCTCATTTTAATTCACTACTGCTTACAAGAAACACGATACATTCCCTCTGAGCGAACCCGGATCAAGTCATCTTCTTGGGGTTTTAGGAGATGGGTTCTGAACAATGCCGAGCACATTTGACCAGAGCAAGAGGCCAATGGAGGCATGTTATTGTACTGCTGACGGTTGTCTGAAGATCGAAGCCTCTTCAACAGGACATGAATGTATGTTTGGGCTTGAAAGAGGGCATGTTGTCTAAACATGGTTCTCCACCGTCATTTACAGTAAAGCCCTACCTAGCAAAAAGCACTAGTTATGTGGTCCGTTTCCCTGCTGAGCCAAAGAATGCCCCAATACCATCACCTTTCTGTTTTCTCTCCATGCAATAACTTTACATATCACAACAGCTTCAGTGAGAATCCACCCAAACTTAATTTGTCCGCAAAACACCGCACAATGACACAGGGAATACATTTGTCACCAGTATTGCACTGCCTGGAAGATGACTCTTGCACAGTGCATTACATGGTTATTTTTTAAAATCTTGCTACATAGAAATTAAGTAATAGCAGGAATTTGCATCTGATGTTAAGTGAGTTATCATGCAAAGGGTTGCACCTAAATCTCTGATTAGATGGGAGAGATGCTTTTTATAAGTAGAAGTGTTAAAGTGTCACTGGACCAACAGCAGTCAGATGTGTTTAGCTCTGTGTCTGGAACAGGATTTGACAGGTTTGGGTCTCACACATGAGGAGAAACACATCACCAGCTCACAAGTTGTGTCTTAGGGTAAAGCTGTCCAGCATGGCAAAAAAGACTCCTATCATTAAACTGTCCCACTTCCTTGATGCGCGTATGCACACAAACACACATACATATTAAATACACATACATTTAATACAAGATATACACAAACACGCAAATTCAAACACATGCTCCACATTACCAGGTTAATATTTTGGGGGAAAACTTCTTCATCGAGTGCGTATGAGTTATGTAATGTAAGGAAGAAAAAAAAAAAGTTCCCAAAAAAACTGCAAGTGATTGACTATTAAGACAAAATGTTGTGTTATACATGTAAATGTGATTCATTAAAATATCAGCAATGGAAACATGTTAAATAATAGATATATATCGTATGAATTTCATTGCAATGGAATTGTCAGTGTATCATACAAGCGTGACGTTATCCCACGCTGTCAGATTTGTATATGACGATGTAATTTAAAGATTATATTCTATTGTAACTGTACAACTGTGTTGAGTTGAAAAATGAGACCTAACCATGTTGAGGCAGTAAAAGGTGTACATGTAAATGCTTTTTTATGTTGATGATCCCTTCCTTATGCACACAGGGGACAGCAGCTCATGTTGTGGAAACCCTATATTAGAGGTCTAGAAGATGTATGTTCATAGTTAGTGATGTACTTTGATCTCCTAACTGGTGTAGTGCCTGTTCATCTTGATGTAACAAGAAGTTCATTTAAATATGCATAAAGATGATTATGATCACAGATAATAATGAAAATAGAGATGAGAAACCCGACTCAGATTTGTTGTGATGGTGTCGATATTTTTGCGATATTGGTTTGAAAGGGGAAACAAGTTTGTTGAAAAAAGCAAAGGTTAGTGTCCGTGTGTTTTTTGTATGGACAGCTCGTGTTATGTATAATATTATTACTATTACAAGAGACGAAAATTGGTTATAAATTGCTTTATTCTGGATCCTGAACATAATCCCAAAGATAGAAATGTAAAAAAGGAATATCCATCAGGGCAGATTTATTTAAATATTCATTTACTTTGGCAATTGCGCTGCAATTTATGGCGCATTTCCACTGCAGCGCGTAGCACAGTTTAAGCGTGCCGTGCCAAACCAGGCCCGTTCTTTTTGCTTTTCCACTAGGGGTAGTTAAGGCTCAGGGCAGGGCTACTTTTTGACCTTTTTTCTGGCCCTCCAAAATCGAGGTTCTTACCGGGCTGAATATGCTAAACTAGTGACGTAAACACTCTCGACTGCTGAATGGTCAGAGAGAATCGCTGGCAAGGGGGCTACAACTACAACAAAATGAACATATTTTACTGTGATTTAAAGGTAATACACGTTTAAAAATGATGCCGAAGTAACAACATACTGATACCGGTTAGTAAAAACCATGAATTGATGCTTTGACAAGTCTGCAGACAGACGGCAGGCGAGAAACCTTTTTAAATGCGTGTTTTCTGAATGGAGATCGGCTAAGCTAACGCAGTATATGGTCCGACCGTCCACACTCACAACAACGGCCTATTACAGACATAAATAAACCAGCGACTGTATTTGCCATGACATAGACAGTCGGTGGTTTGTACTTGTTTAACTTTTGTCTAGTTTCTGAACGGATATGAGGAGCTGTGAGTGCTAACAGCTAACGGCTGATGTTGGTTTTGTGGTTCGCATTGAAGATGACGTCACGGCTCCGCCTACACTGCGTTACTATAGCTACTGCCCCAGCTACTAAACTGTAATGGAAACGCAGCATAAAGTTAGCCTGGCCTACCAAGGCCTAACTATACCGTACTAAGCCGTGCAAGGCCCTGCAGTGGAAATGCGCCATTAGTATGAATAGGAATAACAAAAAAGTGTCATTGTACAAAGAAAAGGAGAATTTAAAGGATTAGTTTGACAGTTTGGGAATAAATAGCTTTCTTCCTTGGCTGGGGTTTGATGAGAAGATTAACACCACTCACTTCAATGTATGCATGCTACATTTGTAGCTGAAACAAGCAGCTAGTTAGCTTTGCTAGCCTAGCTATGTCCAATGTAGCCTACCTAACCTCCATTACATGTCAAACTCACTAAGAAAACAAGATTCAAGTTTTAAATATTGAGTACTAAAGGTGCTCACAGGCATGTGATTTTTAACCTTTGGCAGAAACAGACTGGCCATTTCCTGTCTTTGTGCTAAGCTAGCTGACTGCTAGCACCAGCTACACTGTATGAAGAGTGATATACATATCTGTTAGTTCTCTGGAAGAAAGCAAACTAACAATATTTATTTCAAATATAAGTCCATCACACCAAAATTACATTTCAACAAGAGTGCTAAAGACAAATTAAATATAATCGGTATAAAGAATTATAAAATAGAGTTATGATAGGCAGGAGTGCATAGTTCAGTAGGCAGTCTTTACAGTTGAAATGAAACATGTTGTACAATGAATGAACCACCTTCAAGGTGTATGTTACTTCTACTATATGTCCAGCAAATATTTGGTTTATCAAACGGGTTTGACGAACTGGTAGACCAGTCTGCGTGAAACATCAGGCTTTCGGATGATGCCCTTCTTGTAGTACTGGCGTATGGAGCGACTAAGTTTGTCATAGTTCATAGCCGGGCGGTTCTTCCTGATGCCCCAAAGCCTGGCCACAAGAGCTGAGTCCTCTATTTTGAAAATCCCTTTGGAAGGAGGAAACAAAAATGTACTCAGTATAGATTTTGAAGTGGTCTTTTCAGCAGGGTGTGCGTATAGAAACCACTCTGAGAAGGTAGAAGATAGATACCACCCATAAAGCTAAACCAAGGACAGGAGACAGTTAGCTTAGCTTAAACAATGTAGGAAACAAAGCTAGGGAAAAAGCTAGTCAAGCTCATCAGCTAAATAGAATTGGTGTGTTTAAGCCATTCAACCAACGACATGAAAAGTAAGTTATGGTTTATAAGGGGTTAGGCCTACAAACTGAACTATTTATTGGCTGGGCCCGGAGACTTGCATTGAAGAAGAAGATTATTTTCCTTCTGAGCCAGACTGGCCGTTTCTTTCTCTTCCAGTCTTTATGTTAAGCTAAAGTTACTTAACATCTATATTTAGCGCACAGGCGTGACAGAGGTAGCCTACCTATTGATCTTCTCATCTAACTCTTGGCAACAAAACAAATGAGCTTATTCTCTCTTTCATGTCACTTTAGTTTAATTCCCAGTTTTGCATTTATTCTCAAACATTAAATACATGTTTCATAATCATCACCTTACCTTTTTCCTTGTTAAGCCAGCGGATGCAGCGGCTGTAGTCGTGAGGCTTTAGGAGCAGCTCTCGGAGGAACTGCCACAGGTGTATGGGCTGGTTGGTGTAGTTCCTTATCAAATCTGACCAGGAGTCATCATCAGCTGCTGGAGAAGAAGAGGTTCTCAGAAAACTTCACCTGGTTTTACCTCAGTATTTTTTATTAGAGAAATCATTGCGTTAGTTAGTTAAAAATCTAGTTATAAATGAGAGCGTACCAGATGTTCTGTCTTCAGGTGGGCAGCGCTCCTTCATTGCTGCAGCTAAACAAGCAGACAATAAAGAGTTGTTTACATCACACACAGTACTTAAAGTCAAGTCTTAGGAGCTCTTTGTCACACTTCATTTGCATCATAATTACACTTTCCTTATTTGCATAACTTGAGAGATGATGAAGGTTCATTTCCACATGTTCCTGTTATTCTTACCAGATCTCCAGATGTCCAGATTAGCATACAGCATGTCTCCAAACTGCAAAGAGCGTTGTCTGAAGTCTGCTTCTGTCATGGAGCACAGATCCTTCCCGTTCATCTCCTGAAACAAGGTGCTGACCTGCGGCAGCCTGTACAGGTGCTCGGTCCAGAGCAGCCACTTCTGAACGTGCACACAGCTCCAGTCCAGCGGGTCTGAAGAGGGAAACCCAAAGAGTTTATTTCACACAACTCACCACAAGGTCAGACCACATGGTATAACAACTTCAGTCCAATAGGGCGTTAACAGATATAGGTTTTTTTTCTTTTTTAATTGCGTTATTCTTGATTTAAGAGTTAGAACAATTGTCAAACGTTTGATTAACCTTACATTACAAAGAAAGAACATTTTAAGAAACAGAGAAACAAACCTAAACCTGCTGTTTGAATAATCAAGTTCGTTTTAGAGTCAAGACCACACGACTGGTTTTAGTCTGTTTCAGTCAAAGAAGACTCAGCTTTAAAGGAAACCGTTTGTAAGATTCTTCTTCGGCTTAAATGTTTTACTTTTCATTTTAGGCTCACAAACTACACATTTTAATCATAAAGATGCAATTAGTTGCACTATGGGAAATGAATGCTTCTGTCTTTCTTAAATCTGACCCGTAAGGCACAGAAAGTCAGGATATCTTGGCCTTTGTTGCTTTATTTGTCACCATTTAAAACAACATGTCTTTTTATCGATAATGTAATCATGCTACTCTCAATTCACTGGCTAACTATTTCAAATGATGTGAAATGACATGATGACCCTCATGTATGTTTCCTAAGAAGTGTGATGTTTACAGAGCAAATAACCACACATGCACTGTATGTTTAAATAAAGTTCATGAGAAGGGAAGATGATCGTCTGTCAACTGAAACGTTTGCACAAGGTGGGCCGGGTCTTTGATGCTCACTCTGTTGGTGTGAGAGCAACAGACAATGAATGCTTTTGTATTTTATCAGCACTACAACTTTTGCTAACAGCTATTCAAATGCCTCTTTTTGGTTTATTTTAATGACAGTAATTGTATAAGATAAGACTTGATTTATCCCGAAGGAAATTGTTGTGCCAGAGTTACAAAAATAAAATAAACACAGCAGCATAATAGTAAAACTGTACACTAAAACTGCAGTAAAAAGAGCAATTAAATATCTACAGGAAACATGAAACGTAGACGGTCACATGATTAATGTAAATATTACCTGTATTTAGTAGTGAAAAGTGGCAGATACGTAATTGCACGTTATCATAGCACATTAATAATAATAATAATATTGCATATGTTATATAGTATCCTGGCCTACCTGGTGCAATGTTGAGCAGTTTGCAAGCCGTGTCGACATCCTTCAGCACCTCTGACTCCACCATGGTCTGCACCTGCTCCAGACAGTGCTCCTCCACCTGACCCTCCATCTCATAGGAGGGGGTCTGAGTCTGGCCTGGCTTGGCTTGGCTCACCTCAAGTGTCCTGGATGGGGGAGCGGCAGGAGACTCTGTCATCCTCAGCACCCTGGGGTTCTCCTCCATAGCTAATATGTTGTTGCGGGGGAGGTAGACCCCCGTCCAACTGAGCTCAGGAAGCCCCAACAAGCTGCGGGGGGGTTTGATGTCGTCCGCCTCGTCCAGCCAGGCTATCCGGGCGTGCGGGTGGCTGATGTACAGAGGTGAGTATGCAGTGTGTTCACAGCCTGGACTCCCCATGCTCATGTTTGTTAAAAAAACTGTGAGAAAAATAAAGACCTGTCATGACATCTTAAACAATAATAATAATAATATATTTTATTTCTATAGCGCTCTACACCCTACCCTGACATTTTCATTATTGACAGAGTTGCACTGATGCTACCCTGCCCACATGCTCAATATTTAAATAGTAAAAGTCCTAAAAATAAGCTTGCTATTTGTTCCAAGGTATTTGCTCAGCTGGGACGTATATATTTGAAGTAAGGAATCTGTCATTCCAGCTTTGCTAAGTGGAGCCAGTGTGTTTGCTAAAATGGAAGCTAAATTATTTGTTTGAATTTCATTGTGTATCGAAGTAACTCAAAAAAGTACATTCTGATTCACGTTTGAATCTGAAAGAAAATCAAGGCCAAAGGAGTTCAGCATGTTGAATTCTGACCTCACTTACCGTTAATTTCACCATCAATCAACAATACCACAAAGCAATCTACCCCACCTTTAAGATAATAACTACAGATAAAGACATGAAATCACACCTTTTTTCAAACAACTAATACAAAATAAATGTTTTTGTCTTAGTGACATTTCGAAAGGTCTGGATAGTATCTCAATGTAACACCCAGTGCTTATTTTCCTGGAATATCAGGTCTTTAAATTGATAAATGTTTTTATAAAAACTTGATAGAATAGAGGGGTTGGATAAAGGGTGGGACACATCATTTGTGGATAAGAGATAAGTCGCTAGAGCGTATTCAGCAAGGTATGAGTAAGAGAACAGTTCACTGGGTTGGGAGTGGTTCGGTATGTCAGTATTTGATTTGACAAATAATACTCCTGTTTTCATTTCAAGTGATACGCATCTATTTAATCCGTATAGCTTTTTGCCTTTTCTCCTCCACTGCTCTCAGCAGAAAAGAAAACAGTATATATAACATCCCAAAAGACAAAAATGCATGACAAGAGATGTGTAAAAAAAGTACCTGCATGACCAGACTCATTATGCTGAATATAGGTAAACATTGAGAATGGAGTACTGAAAGGTAGACTGTTAATGAAGTGACTGGTCTTCGGTCCAAAACAATGGCACATGGTGCGAGGTGGTGTGATAAATCACTCAAAAGTTGGATTATTGTTGGAGTTGTTGGATAAAATGGGATTAGAAATAACTGATAAAGTTGCTTAAGTATGTTTGTACAACAAGGGGAGGCACTGATGACAATAATGAGCTTAATTACGGGTATTTACTGCCTAAGGATAACCTATTAATTTTCCAAAATGACCAGAAAAGTTATCTTGAGAGTTGTGTTGAATGCATATAATGTGGCAGGATTACCAAAACAGGAGATGAATAATTATAAACAAACCAAAATGGTTACTTCTAGATTATCCTTTCTTATTGGGAAATATATTTCTGTGTGTTCAAAAGAAAGCGTCAGGCTCATTAAAGAAGTCTATTATTTGTTGAATTATATTTTACACCTCTTTAGATAGCAGTCAAACTGATATGAGAGGCATAGAGTCGATATGAAAAGCTGTGGTCATTCATAGTTGCATTCCACTGTTCTTTGGACAAATGTTGTTTGACTACACACCTTTGTGAGTTAATGTGTGTATTTCAGCAAAAATGTGTGCGTGTGCGTGTGCGTGTGCGTGTGTGTGTGTGTGTGTGTGTGTGTGTGTGTGTGTGTGTGTGTGTGTGTGTGTGTGTGTGTGTGTGTGTGTGTGTGTGTGTGTGTGTGTGTGTGTGTGTGTGTGTGTGTGTGTGTGTGTGTGTGTGTGTGTGTGTGTGTGTGTGTGTGTGTGTGTGTTGTTACAGGTTTTTATCTTACAAAATGTGATTATGGCCTTTTATCCAATTATAAATATGCTTTTAAGATAATAAAAGGGGGAAAACATGTTTTGCCTACAGGTGATTATTGTCCAGTTTCAAAAGACATCAATTTAAGTTTGATACATTTTCATTAAATACATGTAATATAACTTCTACATTGTGACTGACTCTGCATTAACCATATACAGAATTAACATGAGCAACCAGAAATATAATATATGTTAATTCATGAATCGTTTAGTAAATTAAACTCGGAAAAGAGGGCTTTTTTTGGCTCTTTTTTCCATAGGTTTTTTCTACAGCAGTATGAATTGTTAAATTTAAAAAAGATACGTTTTATTCTAAAAATATTAGCAATGGCTTTGTGTTATTGAAATGAAGTGTCCCAGTGAGCCATGGCAGTGTAACTATTGAGATTACTACAACTGTTTAAAATAAATTATTGTAATTATTTGAAATAATGTATGTAAAACCGTACAGGGAAAAGCATAACATGAACCAGCACCAACATTGAAGCAGTAGATCAGTTCGTTGGGACTTAGCTTGGTAACACAGGGTCTGCTTCTTAATACTAGTCTACATTTGGCTGTGCATGTGTGACATTAAAGAGTTGATTTGTGACACTTGAAGCCAAAGATATTTTGTTAATGCCTAGATAGACCTTTAAGGAACACACAGCTCCACAATGAAAACAGCACATGACACAAACTATTTCCCACTTTAAAACCTCTCATGATCCATTTAAAGCTCTGTGAGAAAGGACGTTCACATTTTGACCCCGCAAACAGGAAAAGCTGTATGTCATAATGAAGATTTGGGAAAGAGCACCTTACAGTTCCAGAAAGGTTTCCTACTTTTACTTAGCTATTGGTTTGAATGTTTCATGGTCAAAGAAGTGGTAGCACTGCAAGTGGCAGATACTATCATGTGGTATTAACAGTAGTATAGTAGCAGCAGTAATAACCAATTATTTTGAGTCTTGTTGTGAACTGTCTTACCTTGTTGTGTTATTTTCAGCAGAGTTTTAATTGCAGAGGACTCTTCTCAGCTCTGCCTGGCTCGTCTCCTCAGCTGTTCCTAAAGTCAGGGTCCTGTGTTTCTATGTTGCCCCTAGGTGAGGATGTGCAGATGTGTCTCGTGTGCAGCACTCACAGCTGGATCTGCTTCACTCTCTCTTCACTCCAACTATCTGAACACTGTTTTTTCCCACCTGGTGTTTGACGTATAAGGGACACAGTGCCTTCGTGACATATCAATTCTGAAAGAACGGGTGTGTCCCAAGGAGGGAGGTAACTTTAAGTGCCTACTAAATAATGACCTGGGGCCGTAAAGTAGTATTTGCATGGTGATTCTCTTCAGTAGACAAACCTAGGGAAGTCTTATCAGCCTGGGGGGAGCTATGGGGGCACCAAACGAGTCTTTAAAAGCATGTTCAAAATGTGTGAACACAAAACTATTTTTAGATAAATATATAAAATCTCAATCTGATCCATGGATGTTATTATGTAAAAGTGCACTGTTGTGTGTAAAAGGTGAGGAGCAGTTTAGACCAATACAATAAAACGTAATGAAGTGTTACACTCGACGAACACTATCACGTTGCTCCACTGTTTATTTGAGCCAACTTTAAGCAAATAGTAGTGTTGTGTTTTTCTGGAAAGGAAATGAAAGTAAATTACCATGGTGAAAACAAGAGTTATCAGGACCTTTTTGGGGACTCAAAATATGAAAAAAGGATGAGTAAAAATAGCCTAAAGACTAATATGTTGCATAATATGTCACTGAAATACAGATATCTTATTAAGATCTTATTGTGGGATCAGTGTGAATTTTCTTACTCTGAACTCATATGACATCAGAAAGGCTTGCTATATAAGGACGTGATATCTAGAGTATTCATAAAATATCAATAAATCATCCACAGGAAAATAATGTTAAAGGTGGGGTAGGTAATTTTGGAGAAACCAGCTTGAGTGCGCTAGAATTGGAAAATACACAACCGGAAAAAATCTGCCACTTCCTTACAGAGCCCCTCCTCCAACACACACGAACGCGCACATGACCAATGAGGGCACGAGATAAGTTTGTGCCGAGATGGAAGGCTGACAGGCAGGTAGGCCATCCAGTCATTTTAGCCGGGCCGGCTCAGATGATTGGTCGTGCTTTTTACAATACCAGAGCCCTAGAGAGATAAGCATCTGTCGGGCTCTGTACAGCACTACGGCTTCCACAGATGACATTTTTTTAAGGATTTTTTGTCAAAGCACTTCAGATATTCATTGCTATCGGGACGTTAAGAGCATTCCATGGAATATAACAAAAGGTGTATCTCGAGCCGGTTTCTCAAACTTACCTACCCCACCTTTAAAAGTTGCTTTGAAAGGTTAAAAAACTATTATCAGAAAGGTTGAATAACTGGTTGGGAGGGAGTGCAGGAGTGGGAAAGAGAAATCGAGAGTGTAAATGTTTGCTTAAACTAAACAGTAGCATTTGTGCGGTCGTGTTGAAATATTCTAAAGAGGTGTGTTGCATGTGTTTCCACTCATATACATCACCTTTAAAGAGCTTTTGGATCAGAATTATAGCTTTACACACTGACATGGGTTGATAAAGTAGAATAAATAGGTTATTCACTGACTGAAAACAAGACTTTTAGTCCTTTGGATCTTTACAATGAGTCATTCAGCAGCTAATCTTGCGTTTACTTTACAACATTACAATGTTTTTTTGTCCCTTACTCTAAAATCAACATTGAAACTGTGCACGTCAAGTGCATGCTGCTCTTTCAGGCAGTTTGGGCCGTTAATCAACACAATGAACCCGTGTCATTTGTGAGGCACCTCAGAAGAGTTTTTTTGAAACCTCCAGGCTGACATGTCATCTTATCATGACCTGTAATATCACCACCATATATAATTAGAATAACCTATAATGTCAGTGTCTCTTGCAGGTTTAACGTTTTCTTCAAATAAGCCCCTACAATACAAACTGTTCTCATCTCCCTTATCATTTGTTATGTTTGTGGAGTGCTCTCTGACACCAGAGACAACTGCACTCGTCATAATATAACCCTTTCTGAATATATAGCAGCACAATAGGTCTGAGTTTATGCTTCACTATTAGAAGGCCTGCTCAGTTGAAGAATGATGAGCAGGTTTATTATGGTAAAGTTAATTTTGTTATGCAGTGTCAGGCTTTTAATGTAGATTTAGTGTTTCTTTATCCCCCCCAAAAGCCAAGTCCCCTTGAAATACAAATCAAGCCCGTTTATTTCAGAAAAAGATTTAAAGCAGTGTAAAAGAACATTTTTATATCTGCTGCATGTACATCAAATCATTTTAAATGTATCTCAATAACATCACTCGTGAACGAAAACGGATACAGATCTGCTAACAAGAAAACATGTCCCACAATTCAAAACATGCCTAATGGAGGTTTAAAAGTATAGAAATCTAACCTTATTTGACCATGTGGAAATAAGAAATATTTTTTTGTTTAATCCTCAATTCAGATCTGACGCCTGAGGTAAAATGGTGAATAAACTCTTCTGCACAATAACAAGACACAGAGCACGAGACTTGAGTTTTCAGTGATAATTTAATCACAAACATTCATCAAACATACAGGGGAAAAAAGCTTTCATCTGTTTGCACTTCCTCACTCTCATCAATGTGCTGTTGTATGAGTCTATGCCAACTGATTCATTCTGCAATCTGGCCAGTGGAAACCCCAGAGAGACTCAGAACTAAATATCATACTGATGAATTGGCATCGAGAGCCAGGAGGAACATTCATACCGTGAACACGTGGTGTAGTATTGTCCTGTTGTCAGAGCGCAGTATCCCCGAGACTCAGAACTAAATATCATACTGATGAATTGGTATCCCCGGGGCTTACAGTTTGTGCCTTAATAACAGAGGGTTTACCTGGAGAGGTGGTCTCACACTCTGCCTGTAGATGATGAGATAAAGTCACCGAGTCGAACTCTTCAGGACATAAATGTCTTTGTGGGACACAGACAGGCCTCATCGTGGACGGTTAGTGCAAATAGATAGCAGTAACAATGCTATCAGCAGTCTGTCACTGGTGCAGTTGTTACCGTTTAACTGGTTACACCGGGGAAGTCGTTACGTTACGTTAACGGTAGGAATGGGGCGTGTACTTTGAGGAGCCATTGTCGAATAGCCAGGAAATACACATTTCGATCGCTTCTTTTGTTGTTTACATTTATCTTTTGGTATATTTGGCTCCATAGGAACACTTTGATGCACATTCAGTATCAGTGTGTGAGGTTGTGGTTGCGATGCCGATATCCAGACGCGTACAGCGAGGACTACAAAATGACAATGAGGTGACTGGGGATGTCTGTTCAAAACATTGCAAACGTGAATAAATCATTTCAAATATGTATTTGTCTCCGACTGTCATTTGTACATCGTTGTTAATGTGATGTTTAGTAGCTTTGATAACTGTCCATACCTCCAGACAGCCTAAAAGTAAGGCTGCGCCCCCACGAGGACGAAAACGGCTAAACGCATAGGATTAACGCAAACGCAATCGCAAACGGCTTCCGTCCACATGCAATAATTATCCGGATAGTGTCTGCCCACACGAGACCGCTCCGTTTAGCTCCAACCGCTGGAGAAGCTGCAGTACATATGCAGGAGCCTGTAGGTGGCGCTGTAACTTCCTCCACAAAAGCAGCGAAGAAGCATGGTTGTCATGGTTGCCCTTCTGTTTATTCTCCGCGGTGGGGGCCGAGGGAACCGGGCAGAGTTTTTCGCCAGTCAGCGTGTATTAAAGTTGAAATCTTCCGGATAAAATTAGATTAAAAGTGCCGGTCAAAGGTCTTCTTTGTTATTTATTAAGCTTTAAAACAAATGAATAACGACTCTATATAATATAATGATAAAATACACGGAGCCTCTCTTTTTCCTCCCTCTCTTCAGACAGCGTCAGTGTCTGTCTCATGCAGCAGCTCATCCAGTAATCAGTGACCCGGCCGACTGTAAACATAAACATATTTATAACTAGTTTAGGGAGTTTGAGAGGTAATTAAAATAGCTAAGGGTGATGATCTGACTTGAAGTGTGTGTTTTGCTGCAGCGGGAGGAGCTGCAGGTGAGCAGAGCTGCGTGTCTCCGTCCTGTCAGATTAGACTTCACTCGCGAGAGAAAGATAAATAATCTGAATTCAGGGTGCAGTTTACTTTGACGTGGGGGTGAGCAGCAGAGGTGGGGAGAGGCGGGGCTATTGCCTCATCATTATTGCTGTAGATGTTGCACAAACAACTGTAGCATGGTCAATAGCGTCCGGAGCACGATAGCAACTCTGCGATCCGCCATTGTTGTTGTTGTTGGTGGCGAAACACTTCAGCACTGGCGCGGGGTAAGCGGAGGTGAGCAGAAGAGGTGGGGAGAGGCGGGGCTATTGCGCAATCACTATCAGTGATCTGAAAATGTCCGTATAGGGCGCATACACGGAGCCGTTTGACCCCCCAGAGAGTGGCGTATGCATTTCTATCCACCTTGGGACCCGTTGTCGTTTCCTCAGTCGTTTAGTGCCATATTCGGTCGTCCTCGTGTGGCCGAACGGTCTATATGACACTAAACAGTAACGCAAACGACCAAATTCGTCCTCGTGGGGCATTTTTTCTGGGTGAATAGATGGGGTGTCCTCAGTGGTGAAAGTGTGCCGGTGTTGCAGTATAACGTGAGTCATGACAACTGGCGACATTCTATTATTTTCGTCATAGGAATCCGGGGCGTGTACATTGAGGACCCATTGTTGATTTACCATGTCGATCGCCTCGTTTGTCGTTTACGTTCATCTTTTGCTATATCTGCCTTCCTAAGATCACTTTGATGCACATTCAGTACTCGTATGTGAGGTTGTGGGTGAGAGGTGGATATCGTGACGCTTACAGGGAGGTATCGAACATTACAAAGTAGGTGACTGTGTGGATGCCTGTTCAAAATATTGCAAACTTGAATAAATCATTTAAATTATATATTTGTGTCCGACTTTCATTTGTACATCGTTCTTAATGTGATGTATAGTAGCTCTGATAGCTGTCCATACCTTCAGACAGCCTAAAAGTAAAACACAAGTCGTTTATTCACAGCCCGAACGCTCATCGAGATGACTGGATCCTCATGACAGGTTGTGATCAGCTCCGATTAAATTGTGATATCAATGCTGTAGCTATTCTCCAGGGAGCACGTTTTTTTATGAAATACCTGTATCCCTCTCATCACAACAAGACTCTACACTGTGCAGGAAAAACAATTACATACATGAAAATAACCTTGATGAATGGGTAATAAGTTGTATTTATTTCCTGACCAACATTTAGCTGGAAGACTGGGATACACCCTGGATTGGTTACCTCTACATCACTGGGTGAACACTCTCTATAACAGATATTATAAATGTTTACTTTAATTCACCAAACTTGCATGTCTTTGCACTATGGGAGGACACTGGAGCAGTTGAAGAAACTTCTGAGCATGGACTCTGAACAGAAAGGAAAACAGCTAAGATCTAAAACTGTACATTGCTTGCTTAATGAAATGTAAACAACGTCATTACTGCTTACTCTGGATGAGTGATGTAAAATGTTTGTCAATATTCTAACATGTCTTTTTTCTGTTTATTTTAAGATCGAGTGCACTGGGTGCGCTATGTGGTACCACACATACTGTGTTGGGGAGCCCTGTCAATGCAGATTTCTTTTGTAAAGGCTGCACTTCTTAGACACACACACACACACACACACACACACACACACACACACACACACACACACACACACACACACACACACACACACACACACACACACACACACACACACACACACACACTTTATTATTTCTGTTGGCAAAATCCTGAATGTCCTCTTCCAGTATGAGAGTAACATGATAACAAAGGTATCCCAGCTGTAGCTGTGAACATGACAGGATGTGAGATGACCTAGAAGAGCATCAGGACTGTTTGAGGCATATGATAGCTATGTGATTAGCATGATGATTCAGCCTCTATGGAGAGAGACATATGACAAGCATGCTCATTTCTGACGTGGAGCTAGTCTGAAGTAAACATTGAATACTGCTTTCTATTCCTCCATCTTGTGACTGTGTGACTCCCTCTCTTGGATATCAGCATGTGAAGGACACTGTTCAGGAACTAGTTGATGCTCTGTATGTGATGACTACTTCCATTCTGGAGAGGATCACAGATACATGGATCCTGATGTTGAAGCTCAAGTCGGGGACCAGTGAGATTGTTCTAACAATTTCCAATAAATGTTATTCTGAAACATAACTATCACTGTTGTCTTTCCTTCTATAAATGAAGCCAAAAATATGTCAAGCTGCGCTTAGCCCTCCAAAAAGTGCATGCAACTTAGACAGTTAAGCATTTTATATCAGTGGGTCCTCATGGTGCAACACGGAAGGCAGACAGAATTGCAGACACAGGTGTCACATGAACTTTAAATGTTCTGGAAAGTTCCTTATACAGCTTTAGCCTTTTTGATCTCATGAAGTCCCTAAGTGACACACACTGAACAGTCTGGTGGGTTATGGTCCTTGTCATTTGCTTTTGTGTTCCCATAACAACATGTCCAAGATGTCCATGTGCCAGGCTAACACATGTGACATAACTAGCTACATTTGGAAAGGTTTTTTGTTGCTAAAGTTAACATTCAAGCCATTTAAGAATACAAATGCTTACATGACATGTAATTTGTTAAACATTAAGCTGTCTTGGGCTCTTTTCTGATTCTGATTACATATAACCTGTTGTAGAAATATTTATTGATGAAATTGATATGAAACTAATGGCATAAATATTGCTGTGACACTGATGTCACATCAAGACATTAACCCTAAACATTCACAGTAAACCCGGAGTGACATATATGCACAATTACAAATATGATTATGATCTGCTCAGTTAATTTAGCTGATTCAATTATATTTAGTTAACATATTCTTTATTATTCAATTCAAAGTATGTTCAAACACATGTAAACCAAAAAAATCATCCTCATTAATGAAGTTATAAATAAGAGTTACTTTACCATTAAAGCCCAATGTGACGTATATGTCACATTTCAGATATTTCACACTGGGGGGGTTACTTGTCATAAATGTGTTCTAGGTGGTCTATTTAGTCTAAATGACGTTCCCCTTAATTTCCTCAAAAGTAGAAATGGGTCCGGGTTCTTATGGGTTAAACATATAGGCTTAAAGGCATAATATAACTACTGTATTATATGTATTCAACGTGTGCCCCGCTGGACTTACGTTTCTGTGGTTGACCGTTACTGTGACATATCAGTAGAGCCACGGAAGATAGTTTGTGTGTTTCATTCCCATGCATCAAGGTTATTTTCATGTATATAATTGTTTTTCCTGCACAGTGTAGTCTTGTTGTGATGAGAGGGATACAGGTATTTCATAAAAAAAAACGTGCTCCCTGGAGAATAGCTACAGCATTGATATCACAATTTAATCGGAGCTGATCACAACCTGTCATGAGTGATCCAGTCATCTCGATGAGCGTTCGGGCTGTGAATAAACGACTTGTGTTTTACTTTTAGGCTGTCTGAAGGTATGGACAGCTATCAGAGCTACTATACATCACATTAAGAACGATGTACACATGAAAGTCGGACACAAATATATAATTTAAATGATTTATTCAAGTTTGCAATATTTTGAACAGGCATCCACACAGTCACCTACTTTGTAATGTTCGATACCTCCCTGTAAGCGTCACGATATCCACCTCTCACCCACAACCTCACATACGAGTACTGAATGTCCATCAAAGTGATCTTAGGAAGGCAGATATAGCAAAAGATGAACGTAAACGACAAACGAGGCGATCGACATGGTAAGTCAACAATGGGTCCTCAATGTACACGCCCCGGATTCCTATGACGAAAATAATAAAATATCGCCAGTAGTGATGGGAATTCCGATTCCCTTCGGGGACACGAATCTTTTGATTCAGTTCACTTGAAAGATTCGTTCACTGATTCGTTCACCGGTTCGCGAACGACTTCTGGTGATTTGCACGTTCGCGAACGATTCGTCTTTGTACTTAATTCGTTCAGTGAGTCTTCACTACTGCCAAAGTCCGTACAAGAAGTTTGCTGGCGTAACATTTATGATATTAAAACACATTTTACACCTCACCTTGTTGCCCCATGAATTATGCTCTGGGAATAGGCTACATATTATTTAAGAAATATAATTGGCCATTGTTAAATCTCTCATAAATGTGTGCCTGACTATACGATGTATTACAGCAGGCTAGCACGTTATACTTTCAAACCCATGCATGGACTATGTGCTTAAATCCAAAAGCATTAAACTCCATTTGGGCGAGTTCAAAGTGAATACAAAGATATATCCTCTACATCGGTGACGATTTATTCATATTCTATAGTATGTACCCATCTATGTTTACCTTTAGCTAGCGGCTAAGCTAGTGGGACGCTACGGAGCCCAGCTATCCGCCCTCTGAAGCTTTTAGTGCCGACAGGGGGAGGAGAATGTCCCGCTAACGCTGTGTGTGTTTTTCACATTAGCGGGACGCTATGGAGCTCAGGTATCCACCATCTGAAGCTTTTAGGGCCGACAGGGGGAGGAGAATACAACGCTGTGTGTATTTATCGCTAAGCTAGCTGGACGCTACGGTTCAGGTATCCGTCCTCTTTATTGTGGACAGGTTGAGGAGGATGTCCCGCTTCTGTGTGTGTGTGTGTGTGTGTGTGTGTGTGTGTGTGTGTGTGTGTGTGTGTGTGTGTGTGTGTGTGTGTGTGTGTGTGTGTGTGTGTGTGTGTGTGTGTGTGTGTGTGTGTGTGTGTGTGTGTGTGTGTGTGTGTGTGTGTGTGTGTGTGTCGGAGCTCAGGCTCTGATTACAGTAGCTACACTGTAGGAAACAGTTCTGAACTGTTTCCGCCAGTTCTTTAAGTTCGTCGTTCGCGAACAGCGAACGAATCGTTTTGTGGGAGGAATCAGTTCATCTCGTTCACTTCAAAGATTCGTTCAAAAAGAACGAATCGTTCGCGAACGACCCATCACAAATCGCCAGTTGTCATGACTCACGTTATACTGCAACACCGGTCCTACCCGGTCCTTAGTACCGGTAAGAGATTTCCAGGCGGTCCGGAGGACCAGGAAGAATTGACAGCTCCACCCGTGGAATTTATACTACGAAGGGAAGATATTTTGGTTTGGATTACTGGTCTGGGGGAAGCTCGCGAGTGTGTGTTTGTGTATGTTTGCGTTTGTGCGTATTGTGTTTGTTTCCCGGGGAAAACACTCACGAGAAACACCGGCTGTTGTTAAACCTGCAGTGACGTTAAATTACTCCGTTCTCTGCTTGTAATTATGCCGTTACAAGCTTCAAAGTTGTATTTATCACCTGAATTTGCCGAAACAAGTTTAATATTCTGAAAGCCAAGACTTTGTTTAATTGAAATCAGATGAAAACAAACTGTCACGGACCCTGCCGTGTTATCTATGATTACTATACACCAGGCCTATTCAAATGGCGGCCCGCGGGCCAGATGCGGCCCAGAACCAACTCCCGAGTGGCTTTGTTAGATGAACAATGAATACAAATGGCATGTTTTTCATCGCAGTAATATGTGTTGGTTTAAAATGTGTCATTACCCGCTTTTTACAGGCCGCTGAATGTCTGGCCCAGCTGAATTTTGTAGTTATAAAATCTGGCCCAATTGAATGTGTAATTGAATAGCCCTGCTATACACCTTACATTCATAATGTCAGCCGGAGGGAGGGGGGCGGCGCTGCTGGAAGAGCAGATTGCGAGGGAGAGGTGCCTGTCTTCGTCCCTTTACAAGCTTCAAAAATGTATTTATCGTGTGATTTTGGAAATAAAAGTTTCATATTCTGAAAGCCAAGACTTTGTTTGTTTAAAATCAAATAAAACACCCGAACCCCGAAAATAAAAAAAATGTTACGCAAATCCACGTTTATTTTGAAATGAGCCGTTGAGACTTCCGACTGATTTCGATAGAGCGGGTATTTGCTTTTTCACACTTGATCAGAACAGCGGGAGGAGAAAGGAGTAGAGTGACTGAATGACAGCTAGAAAATTAGGCTACGTGGTAATTAAAGCAAAAATGCAAACGACGATTCTTCAGATGTTTAAGAGAAAGGAGAGAGATGAAGAAACTCAGAATGTGCTTAAAATTAGAAAAACAACGCCCACAGATGACGATGCTTATTTAGCCCAGAGAATGAACCTGGCCATGATGTATAATAAGTTAGCTAACTAGCAAACTGTATATCTTAAATATAAACATTAAATATTTTTGCTTTGATATCTTCTATTTTAATCTGCACATTGTTGCATACATTTTGAGACATTTTATTTTATTAGTATTTTAATTTATGTAACCAATATTCTGAAAATTCTAAGAAAGACAGAGACTTGTACATTTTTGACTGTCTGCTGAATTTAGTTATACATTTGTATTCTAATGTATAACAGTTGAGGCCCAGGGGAGGAATAGGAGACTCAGCGAGAAGAAGTGGCAGCAGGTCCCTCAGAAGCCACCACAGGTGATGCTAGCCCTACTGCATACCCTTCTATATGGAAAGAAGAACAATATGAACAGTTCAAACAGAAAAATGAATGGATGTATGCTCACTGTCACGGGTGAGTGAAGGAAGCAGGACCCAAATGCAGATAACTTTTGAGAAACCCTTTATTTCAAGGATAAAGGATAAAAGACAAATACAGAACAGAACACTCTCCGGTGAACTCCGTCACCAACAAACAATGACCCAACACTGAACACAGACAGAGACAAGACTAAATACAAGAAGGGGTAATCATGACAACGAGAAACAGCCGGGCAGGGGAGGAGAAACACAAGGACAACAGGTGAACACAATCGGGTAATCAGGGAGGGAAACAGACAGGCTGGAAATGGGGGTGAACACTTAACACAATAAGACAGGAAACCCAAAGACAAGAAAAACACCAACACAGACAAAACTACAAACGTGACCTAACATGTGAATTGTGACAGAACCCCCCCCTCAAGGGACGGATTCCAGACGTCCCTAAAAAAACAAAACACAGCACAGCGGAGGACCAGGAAGGGGTCTCGGGCGGACGGCCCGGGGGGCAAGGTACAGTCCAAAAAGGGGGGATTCGGGCGGACTGCCCGGGGACAAGGCAGAGAACCAGGAAGGGGTCTCGGGCGGACGGCCCGGGGTCAAAACAGAGACCAAGGTGGGGACCATGGAGGACCGAAGGCAGCGGCAGGAAGAGTCAGGGACCCGGGTCCGAGGGCGAAGGCAACGGCAGGAAGAGTCAGGGGGTCGGGCCCGAGGGCGAAGACCGCGGCTCTCAGGGGGCCGGGCACGAGGGCGAAGACCGCGGCTCTCAGGGGGCCGGGCTCGAGGGCGAAGACCGCGGCTCTCAGGGGGCCGGGCTCGAGGGCGAAGACCGCGGCTCTCAGGGGGCCGGGCTCGAGGGCGAAGACCGCGACTCTCAGGGGGCCGGGCACGAGGGCGAAGACGGAGAGTAGACGGCGGGACCTCCAACGGGACAGGAGAAAGGGTTGGCAGGACCCCCGGCAGAAGAGTATTCTGCGGGACCTCCAACGGGACAGGAGAAAGGGTTGGCAGGACCCCCGGCAGGGGAGTAGACGGCGGGACCTCCAACGACACAGGACACAGGGCTGGCAGGACCCCCGGCAGGGGAGTAGACGGCGGGACCTCCAACGACACTTGCGTAGGGGCTTGAATAGGGAATGGAGAGGGAACTCGAGCGGAGACTTGAGAGGGGACTCGAGAGGAGACTCCAGAGGGGACTAGAGAAGGGAACACGAGAGGGGATTTGAGAGGGGAACTAAAGAGGGGACTCGAGGAGGGACCAGAGGAGGGACCAGAGGAGGGAACTCGAGAGGGACTCGAGGGGGAACTGGAGAGGGGACTCGAGATGGAAACAGAGAGGGAACTCGAGAAGGGACTACAGAGGGGACTAGAGGAGTAACTAGGGAAGGGAACTCGAGGGGAACTAGAGAGGGGACTCGAGGAGGGACTAGAGGGCCTAAAGGAGGGACTAAAGGAGGGAACTCGAGAGGGGACTCGAGGGGGAACTGGAGAGGGAACTTGAGATGGAAACAGAGAGGGGACACGAACAGAGACTAAAGAGGGGACTAGAGGAGAGACTAGAGGAGGGACTAGATGAGTAACTAGAGAAGGGAACTCGAGAGGGAAACTAGAGAGGGGACTCGAGGAGGGACTAGAGGAGGGACTAAAGGAGGGAACTCGAGAGGGAGCTGGAGATGGAAACAGAGAGGGGACTCGAGAAGGGACTACAGAGGGGACTAGAGGAGAAACTAGAGGAGGGACTAGAGGAGTAACTAGAGAAGGGAACTCGAGAGGGGAACTAGAGAGGGGACTCGAGGAGGGACTAAAGGAGGGAACTCGAGAGGGGACTCGAGGGGGAACTGGAGAGGGAACTTGAGATGGAAACAGAGAGGGGACTCGAACAGAGACTAAAGAGGGGACTAGAGGAGAGACTAGAGGAGGGACTAGAAGAGTAACTAGAGAAGGGAACTCGGGAGGGAACTCGAGAGGGAAACTAGAGAGGGGACTCGAGGCAGCCGGGACCAGATCCGGGTCTGGAACCAAGGCAGCTGGGGTCGGGACCATGGCTGCTGGGACCATAACTGGGGCCGAAACCCTGGCTGCAGGGACCGGAATTGCAGCCAGAAACATGGCTGCTGAAGCTCCAGCTTCGACGCCGGAAACACGGCCGTATAGGGCGCTCCCGGAGCCGGGACCATAGCCGCTGGGGCCGGCCCTGGAGCCAGAAACATGGCTGTGGGAGCCTGCACTGGGGCAGGAACCATGGCTGCTGGGGCCGGGACTGGAACCGTGGCTGCTGGGGCCGAAACCGTGGCTGCTGGGGCCGAAACCGTGGCTGCAGGGGCCGGAACCGTGGCTGCAGGGGCCCGGGCTCCTTGTCTGGCCTTGCGACGACTCCTCTTAGCAGCCGCCTGAATGCTCTGTGGGCCTCCATAAGCCTGACGAGTTCCAGCATAAGACTCATGAATAGGAGCAGGAACTGGGACAGAAGCATGGGTTGACCCCAGACGGACCACTCCGAGACGTCTGAAGTCAGCAGGCTGGAAATCACACCTCCAGAGGAAGTCCAACATCCAGTCAGGTAAGAATTCCACCAAGTCGGGCTTCTCCATCGCCAACCGGTGCGCCTCTACCAGGGCGGCCTCCTTCAGCCGAACACTGGACGCTTCCTTCCACCAATCGTGGCAACATTCCAAAGGAAAAGAAAAATGTTGCAGCTCCACCTCAAAAGGGTCATCTGCTGGGTCCATTTCTGGTTGGGTCATTCTGTCACGGGTGAGTGAAGGAAGCAGGACCCAAATGCAGATAACTTTTGAGAAACCCTTTATTTCAAGGATAAAGGATAAAGGATAAAAGACAAATACAGAACAGAACACTCTCCGGTGAACTCCGTCACCAACAAACAATGACCCAACACTGAACACAGACAGAGACAAGACTAAATACAAGAAGGGGTAATCATGACAACGAGAAACAGCCGGGCAGGGGAGGAGAAACACAAGGACAACAGGTGAACACAATCGGGTAATCAGGGAGGGAAACAGACAGAAAGCAGACAGGCAGGAAATGGGGGTGAACACTTAACACAATAAGACAGGAAACCCAAAGACAAGAAAAACACCAACACAGACAAAACTACAAACGTGACCTAACATGTGAATTGTGACACTCACAATGCCATGATGTGAAGGATCTAGGTGTCATGGCATCCCGTGGTGTTAATATTGCTATTCAGTGGGCTGATGGAAAGATAATCCCAGCTGGTCAATCAAGGGATGTCCAGCTTTCATCACTGCGCAAAAAAATCCGTGAGCACAAGAACTCTGCAGCACATAATGAAGCAGTCAAGATTCTTCAGACAGCAAAGAAAGATATTCTTCTGAACATGAACGTGAGTAGTCAGGAGTCTTTGTTTGAGTCTACTGCCAAGGTATTCATGACAGCCTATTATGTGGCCAAGAACAACAAGCCTTTCACAGACTTTGAGAGTCTGATTGACCTGCAGCATGCACATTCTGCTGATTTAGGGCGTGTTTTGCATAGCAAAACTGTCTGTGTTGACATAATTGAGCATGTGTCATCACAGATGAAAAAGGAACTTCTAAAAAGCATAATAGAGACCAAGAGCAAAATCACAGTATTGGCTGATGAGTCAACCAGTGTTGGACACCAATCAACACTAATTGTGTTCCTGAAGGCTAGTGTTGATGGAGACATGGAGCCCATTGCCTTTCCATTGGACCTGGTTGAGCTGGATAGTATGTCTGCTGCTCATATCAAGGAACAGATTATGGGTTGCTTGCTTAAAAATGGCTTCACTGTTGAGTTGCTGAGAGAAATCCTCATTGGATTTTGCAGTGATGGGGCCAGTGTCATGCTGGGAGTGAAGTCAGGTGTTGGGAAGTTGCTCCAGGATGACTTCCCAGGCATCATACTATGGCACTGCCTTAATCACAAACTGGAGCTTGCTGTTGACCAGGCACTGGATGTGACAGGGGGAACAAAGGACTTCCAGGCATTCATGGACAGCCTATATTCATTATATAGCCAGTTTGTGTTCAGGGATTCATGAAGCTGGGGGCGGGAGGAGAACAATATGAACCAATGAAGGTCGGGGTAGCATTATAGTACCTGCAAGAAATTCAAACCACTTTCACCCCTGGGTGTCCTTCTATCACCCTGTAGTGAGATGAGTCTTGCATCAGGGAGATATTTCGTTTTATTCTTATCTAAACACAGGGCTGATAGCTCATATATGGGATTTCAAAGGTCTTTTATTTTGAAACTCCACATCAGAATGTCCTAATTTTTTCTGGGTGAGTAGATGGGCTGTCCTTCTATCACCCTGCAGTGAGATGAGTCTTGCATCAGGGAGAGATTTCGTTTTATTCTTATCCAAACACAGGGCTGATAGCTCATATATGGGATTTCAAAGGTCTTTTATTTTGAAACTCCACATCAGAACGTCCTGATTTTTTCTGGGTGAGTAGATGGGGTGTCCTTCTATCACCCTGTAGTGAGATGAGTCTTGCATCAGGGAGAGATTTCGTTTTATTCTTATCTAAACACAGGGCTGATAGCTCATATATGGGATTTCAAAGGTCTTTTATTTTGAAACTCCACATCAGAATGTCCTGATTTTTTTCTGGGTGAGTAGATGGGCTGTCCTTCTATCACCCTGCAGTGAGATGAGTCTTGCATCAGGGAGAAATTTCGTTTTATTCTTATCCAAACACAGGGCTGATAGCTCATATATGGGATTTCAAAGGTCTTTTATTTTGAAACTCCACATCAGAATGTCCTGATTTTTTCTGGGTGAGTAGATGGGGTGTCCTTCT
>NC_047509.1:11104901-11264901 GCF_902827115.2 Pseudochaenichthys georgianus
GCTGCGCATCCAGAACATTATTTGTGACAGGATGCTGCCACCTGCTGACTGCCTTTGGGGACATGACAAAACCTTTATTCCAACAATAGAACCAACAAATAGCCATATTTGAATGAATGTAAAGTAAAACAAACACAACTATGGCAAATCAATGAGCATGATAATCAAGGTAATCATTTCAATATGATTCTTTATGCTGTTGGACTCACTTGCGTTGAGCGAGAGGCGGCTGCTGCTCACTCAGGGAGTGCTGGGTGGCTTTCAGGTAGCTCTGGCGACGGGCGGACGCTTTGGGGGAGGGTTTGGGGCTCCCCTCTGAATCCTCACTGTCTTCTAGGTCCCCCATTGCTTTCACATAGCTGCCACTGCGCATCCTCCGACAGGGGATCTCAGTTCCTCTGCCCCGGCCGCGGCCCAGCGTTCCTGCCCAGTCCCCCATAGGGACCTGGATCATGAAAACCCATATACCGTTGTGAAACTCTTAAACCAGGTAATGGAGAAACTTCAGGTGTAATCCTTAAACACTTAAAGTATTCTATGGTTTGTGTGTATTTATTTTATGAAATAATATTCACAGTATGGTTCTGGGAATGTGCAACAATGGTATCTAGAAAAGGAAATATGACTGTGATGAACTTCATGAAAAATCTATAATAAACAGAAACTATAGAAGTCAATATGATTAACTAAGGGTTTTAAAAGTAAAGACTGTTGGGGAAAAGTGCCCCCTCACCCCCTTGTTTTCATCACTTCCTGATGCCAATGGGACCATGTTATTTGATCCCTTAGACCAGGGGTGTCAAACTCAATTTCATCGCGGGCACATCAGCATTATGGTTGCACTCAAAGGGCCGGTTGTAACTTTAAGACTTTATAAAAATACATATATAAATATTCAATATGTATAAAATAATGTATTATATTACATCATTGCCTCTGCATTGGATTATCATCGGATAGGGTAATAACTTCATAATTAACTACGTCTGAAAGCAGAAGTCTAGGGCAAATAATCTTATAAGTCTTTTCAGTGCGTATGTCCCAAAATGATTTAAAAAGAAAAGCCAAATTCTGGAGAAAAAAGAAATAGAAGTGACATTTTGAAATAAAAATCTAATTCTGAGAAAAAGGAATTCTATGAAAAAATGCATATTTTGAAGAAAAAAAGGCAAATTCTGAGAAAAAAAGGCAAATTCTGAGAAAAAAGTCATATTTGAGATGCATTGTGGGACATGCAGTTTATGGGCAACGTGCTTCTGTAGCATGTAACCGTATAATAAACAAATTATATTCTTTGCAAGCTCTTGTGGGGCCACATAAAATGAAGTCGCGGGCCGAATGTGGCCCCCGGGCCTTGAGTTTGACACCCCTGCCTTAGACATTCGAAAATAAAGTCAAGGTTATTAAAATGTTGCTATTTGGCATAACTTCAGACTGCAACAAATACTGTTTTTGTTAAAGCAATTAGTTTGGCAAGAAACTGTAAAAATACCCCAAATCTCTGAAGTATTTATTTAATAAAATGATACACATTGGGGTATTCCTTGTGATCTTTCTTTGGGAACTAATATAGTGTCTTCTTTCTTCCATTCATTGAGCGTCTCCTGAAACCTTTGGAGCCGCGCTGGAAAAATATCTAATCAAATTATCAGGCAATTCAGAAACTCCCTTCCACGTAAACTACATTAATAAAACCCAACAAAATTAGTTAAATTATATAAATAACCATGAAAACTTACAAAGAATGATGATGAAGATGAATACTCACTGGCCCTCCTACCTGAAGAAACTGTTGTGCCAGGTCTTGGTGGCATGACTTGGTTTTAAGCAGGGTCCTGTTAACTGAAGTGGAGCCCTTCTGCAACACTTGCCTGGCCTGGCTGAGGGTGAGAGTGGACCAGGAGCCCCTCTTCACCAGTATGTCATCCTTGCTTCCTCTGAATCTTCCCTCTCCATCCTTGGATCCTACCTGGTTGGCCTGGCATGCCAGAAACTTGAGGTCACTGCTGCTTTTCGAGGTCTTGAGGGTATGTGCAGAAATGGTGTGGTAGCCCTGTGGGATATGTCTGTGAGCGGCCTGGCTGTCTGACACCGCTCTACCGAGAGTCATCATGGTCAGCGGATTGCGGTAACCTACAGCAAGAGTTCCAGCTCTGGAGTCAGTGTCCAGGGCGTCGTCCGAGCTCCAGAAACCTAGTGCATTGGGCCTCGGTCTCTGCTTTGGCCCCTCAGTTTTAGCCCTGTCTCTACTCTTGCTCCTGCGTCTACCACCGTCCTCACCAGATCCTGTGGTGCCAGTCCCTCCAGCAGGGCGCCCATTAACGTTGCCTTTGATTGCAGAGTTTTCCAGGGACTGGGACTTAGCGAATAGCTTCTGCACAGAGTGCATCAGGTGGCGTATGCGTCCCGGGCTCTCACTGCGTTGCTTAGACATACGTCCTCTATGAAACTGCAGTGTGCTGAAGCCGTCCCGCTGCAAAGGCAGGTGCCTCTCCAGCTGATCCAAAAGGTTGGAGGGTAACCGATTAATCTTGGCTGCTGATGCCGAGGAGATGGTGGCTGATCCACTGGTGATCATGGGAGCCCCAGTAAGGCCCAGACCCAAGCCCATGCCCACAGACAAGGAGGTGGAGAGTGGATTTGGCCTGCCGCCCTGCCCCACTCCAACTCCTCCAGCCATACAGGCCCGGGAGCAGTCAACCTGGGCCGACTGGGAGGTGAAGTGCAGACGAGGGAAGGTGCTGCTGTTGGAAATCTGGCTAAAGGGCAGCAGGCAGTCCGGGGTCATGGCGTTCGGGCTGGTTGGGCTGGTGGGAGAGTACTGGTGGAGATGGGGGTCCAGGGTGCCATAGTGGTTCAAGGTGGGGCTCAACAGAAAGGCGCTGTGAGGGTCAGAGGTCAAAGGATAGAGAGACTTCTGTGGGCATCCCGCTGGCTCACAGGAGTCAGACAGGTGGCGGCTGCGGTTGGCTCCTAACCCTTTCATGGTGGCTAAGGTCTTAGAACATGTCTCCAATCAGCACGGCTCTACGGACCTGAAGGGCTCATCCTGCAACGAGAGAAAAAACACAGAAGTGATTTATTAAACATGGAATTCAAAACGTTATTAAGAAAATATCTCTGATTGGTGGTGATATTTAGTAAGGCATTCTGATATGTGAAGGGAAGTTTATTAAAATACAACTTTTTAAACTGTGTCAAGGTATTTTGCTTTCACATTTTCTCTGTTGTTGTTTTATCCTAGTTCAGAGGTAGATTCTCTCAGGAATGTATGATCAAAATAAGCCTATTTGTACCTTAACCTTTTAGTTAAGAGTGCATAACAGTAAAAGAGCAATTTGCGTACAAAATAAAGGCTCGGAGGGGGAGTTCTCCACATTAATACTTAAAGCTAATGAAAACATTAGAGTTCGAGTCCACTAACAAGGGTTTTCTTTTTCAGTGTGTCCTTGAAACTTGTTGTAGTTAGTGAGCTTAAAACAGGAATAATAGACTGTCTCTGCTGTCTCTGAACAGAGAACAGAGCCATTGTCCTCAGCAATAAGTTTCCTTATAGGCAACAACCACCAGGTGGAGCACCAGCAGCAAGTGTACAAAGGGCAGTGTTTGGCTTTGTGGGAAAACACAAACATTAACATTGCACTGTTTTGAATAACATTTCTAAATGTACATTCATAGTTTTAATTAATCTATGTATTACAACAATCCTAGTGCATTTTACAAATCTAATGAAAGTGTTGTTATCGTATTGGGTTGATTCTAATAGCAAACAATGAATAATACATACTGTATGCTCACACAGATTGTCTTTGATTTACTGTCTCCATCATGACGCCACTAAACACATGACAACAACGGAGCCATAAGGGTGAAAATCAAAAGACAGACAGACTTAATCACTGACTACTCTCACTGCAAAGGACAGCCAACTCAGTTTAATGCATGAACTGTTCAACTAGACAGCCAGGGGCTCAATCTGCAGCACGACAGTGACGAACGCCCTGGAGCTACTCCACTGACAATGCATAGAGAGAGATTTTGTGAGTCACACATGTAAATGAGCTTTATATTTGAGGAGGGTTTTTTTCTAAGCAGGAAATAAACCCTCATTTCATTGAATCTTTTTGGGTGCTTTGCCATTCTCTCTAATCCGTTAACTATGGGATGAACTGTGATTCCTTTTTCTTCCTAACCATGGGGAACAATAGATCTTCCTTAAAGCCCACTGAAAAAACAAAGGATTCTGGAGAAAAAACTAATATTTCATAGATGTATTTAAATAGAATTGATATTAGACACAAGCAGAGATAAATGCTGAAATAATCGGATAAAAATGCACTAACTGTACCGGTATTATTAATTACAGTCCATGTATGCTTTCATTTTATTTTGTAAACAGTTCACAGAGAGACGGTGGGATTGACAGCTGATGTACAGCTAATGGTCATTGTCTTGCCTGGGATAAATCTAAATCTAATATGGCCTCTTAGTCAATATGCCATATAGTTTTCCAATGAAACCACAATCATTTATCTTAACATCGCCCTTAATTAGTTGTTGTCATCTACTGTAGCGTACATGATATATCTCTGCCATGAAGGGAAACATGGTGGCCTCAGCAGTAAAGGGGAAAAAAGCAGAGCAAATCTTCTTTTATCACAGGCCTACTCGTTCTCAAAGCTCACTATAAACACAGTCACATTGCATCAAGGTTATGGAAACTCATAATTCACACAGCAGAAATCCATGCTGCATTAAATTCCCTCCAACAGATGCTGTCTGTATCACAGTGGAGTGACTCACTGATCAGTCAATGGCAAGAGCCCTCTCCCACACCAAGCATGACATCTTGCCTGGGAGCTGAATGTGCAACGTTAACCGCACACAGTTTCATTCCACTGTGTTGGTTTGCCACTTCTTACGTCTCTCTGACCTCCCATACACCCTCTACAGAGCGAGAGCAGCCACTTATCTGAGTCAGTGTTCCTGGACGGGCGCAGCGGTGTGCTGACAAATCCACAAGAGTTTTACAATGCTGTAATTCATCCACCCGAGCTGAGCCCCACGTGTTCACGTCCCGTAGGCGCCACTGCCGACAAACTGACACACACCTACTCACTGACACACCAACACACGCAAACACGTGCTAACCCACCCACCCGTCCAAACGCAGGAGCTGAACATCGCAGGGGCAAGATGAGAATGAAATAATGTTCACAGTTTGTGTAATTCTGTCAGTACATCTGTCTGTGTGTGTGTGTGTGTGTGTGTGTGTGTGTGTGTGTGTGTGTGTGTGTGTGTGTGTGTGTGTGTGTGTGTGTGTGTGTGTGTGTGTGTGTGTGTGTGTGTGTGTGTGTGTGTGTGTGTGTGTGTGTGTGTGTGTGTGTGTGTGTGTGTGTGTGTGTGTGTGTGTGTGTGTGTGTGTGTCAGCAGGCTCTTGCATAATTACAAGGTGAATGAATCCTTGGACTGCATGCGATGTGAGCAAATATGTTTCTCCCTCACTTTCACACACCGTAGGGAAGCAATAACTGTCCGTGGGAATTATCTCAGAGAATCTTGCACATCACTGTGAGTGACAAGAGCGTTTTTCTCCTTCACCAGCAGCTACATGTGCAGCACATCCATCATCAGAAGTGCAACCTTAAATGATTTCATATGCATATTGGTTGCAGTTGGAGTGAACTTATGTAACGGGGAGAGTGATCTTGCAGTTGTTTGTGTATTCTGGTCCTGTAAGGGTCATTTGGAGGGTAGAAACTCATGCATGCATTTGGTTGATTGGTGTGTGAAGGTGTCTTTGGAAAAGGATAATGGGATTCGAGTGTTTTCAGTGCTACAGTGAGATCTTAGTGAGAAAATTCCTTATTCTGTGTGTTGATGTAGTATAATAATATTAATAATAATAACTATATCCTCAGGTTTTTAATATTTTTAATATTGAACTATAATCTTCTAAATTATTTGTCAATTTACTGTCTACCAAGTCCTATTATTAGCTAGAGCAGATGGAAGAAGCATTGCCTTCTCCCTACACTACGCTACAGTGCTAAGAACAAACCTATATAGTAGAGCCACTAGGGCCGATAAAGAGCATAGTGATGTCTCTGGATTTAACATGCGTAACATGGAAAACGTATTGTTCCACGGAGAGTCAGAGCAGGTCAGATGGAGTGTGCTGTGCTCACGGCTGATATCCTCAATACAAAATAAAAATGACTACTATGCATGTACTGAAGAAAATCCACTTTAACTACAACATTGACATGTTATCTATTTTTAAACTGCTATGGCAAACATTAATAGAGTTGACATTTTAAACACCAAGCAGATATGTAAAACATTTTGCTTTCATAAGCTACAATTTGGAGTCATGTTTCTCGCCACCTGACAAATGTAATATTCATGCTCCACTGTATCGATGCTCCTCAAAGATTACGAGGAAGGTGAAGAGTGAGCCATCTTGCTTCCTTCTCATCTCTGCTGAGAGTTTCACATGTTCACTACCAACTGGGTGGGCACTCACGAGAAAATGGCTAACACAAAGTTTACGAGCAGAAGAGCAAGACAGCATTTCTGTTATTTTTGTATTTACATCTTGTCTTTTACTGGACCTCAATAGCAGATGTCATGAGGTGAAGATGTGAGGGAGAGTTCACGAGGACAACAGCGATGCTAAGAAAATGTGACTGAATTCACACGAGGCTTCAACAACTGGGGATGTACACTGAACAAAAATATAAACGCAACACTTTAGTTTTTGCTCCCATTTTTCATGAGAAGAACTCAAAGATCTAAAACATTTTCTACATACACAAAATAACCATTTCTCTCAAATATTGTTCACAAATCTGAAAAGATCTGTGATAGTGAGCACTTCTCCTTTGCCGAGATAATCCATCCCACCTCACAGGTGTGGCATATCAAGATGCTGATTAGACAGCATGATTATTGCACAGGTGTGCCTTAGGCTGGCCACAATAAAGGCCACTCTGAAACGTGCATTTTTGCTTTATTGGGGGGGTCTGGGGGGGTCAGTATCTGGTGTGAGGGGTAGGGGTAGAGTTAGGGTACCCCCCCCAGACCCCCCAATAAATCAAAAATGCACATTTCAGAGTGGCCTTTTATTGTGGCCAGCCTAAGGCACACCTGTGCAATAATCATGCTGTCTAATACATGAACAACATCAGCCACAACAATGATTTAATGTCTTGAAAAAATCAGGGATTATTTTAATGGTCAAACCATCTGATAATGACATAATGTGGTCCTATACTTTATTTTAATGGTTATCCCTGTACACCTCACTCTTGTACTTCTGTTAATGTCTGAGATATGGGACTTCTTGGGTCCTATACAACGTGGCTGTCGCATCTTATTGTGCAGGAAAACCAAAGCCAGATTACTAACAATAAACAAGCACAAATGTTATCGAGGCAGCAGCTTTGAATAATGTTTATTATTGGAAGATGTCTGAGACTTTCCAAATACCTGGCTTGCAGTTATGTATTTTTCTAGTGTTCACTCTGACAGAAAAAAAAATCCCAGAGGGAAAAAATTATATTTATAGTTTGCTTTAGACTTTGGATCCCATTTTCAGCTGTCAAGGTAGAAATGTAAAGTAGGCTACTTTTTGTTAAGTAATGAAACATTTGGGACAAGCTTGAAATGTTGTTTCTGGGCAGGATTGTAAAATGTGAAATTTAATTTTTACGTCTTCATCCCGTACAATGTTATGTGCAATGTCAATTTGTGTCAATTGTTTGCATCTACAAGCTTCATACTGTTGAACAAAAAAAATCTGAAATCTTTTCAACATGAGCACAAAGCATTAATCAATTACACAATCCAGGCTCTTACATATTGTGATTAACAACCATGAAATTGTCTTTTACTTAGTCTTGAAACCATTAATTGAATGTCGATCTTTAAAATGTTGATACAATTGACCTGAAGGTGTCGCTACATTAATATAAGCACATACAAATTAACCAGTAAATATTTTATAACTGCAAAATAAAAATAAATAAATGCTGTGTCTCAAGTTTTATAGCATTATTACATTGTTAACAGTTTCTTTATTATACCAGTGCCTCCAATCAAACAGTGAGTTTAACAGTCAAATTAAGGAGAGGAAGGCACATTAAAAAAATATCTATTCTTAACTACAACCTCATTAATAAAGTGAGATCAAATGAAAATAAACATGAAAGAATGAAATATTTAAGGATCTTTTTGACACAGAGGTGTAAAGTCTAACGGGGATGTAACTCTGAACATAATGTACTTTGACAAAACAATCATCCTCAAAGGGCCGATGCAATTGCTGTTTCTTTGTCAAAACGGCCATCAATGGCCCATTGGGAGGGGATGTCAAGTTACCCATCGCTGACATACAGCCCCTGTTAGATCTACACGAGCCTGCTAACAAGCAGAACCCAGAGTTGTGGCACTGTGTCCCGCGGAGCCACCAAGCAGGCCAGTGATGAAAGTCCTCTGTGGCTGTACAGCAGCATCAGATGAGCAGAGGGAGGGGAGCGACGGTGAAGAAAGAGGTATTGATCTGGTCCTGCTCCTTGTTCTAAGGGTGAATATACAGCGGCTGGGTATTGGCTTTTGCAGTCTCCTTCAATAATCACCTTTTTGCTTCTCCCGGTCATTCACTTTCTTTCAGACACATGTCCAGTACATTTTCACAGCATTCCACTACAGCTATTCAGTGCAGGAACTGAAGTCTGCATCTCATCAGCATATTTACTTACGCTGTGTGTCTATCTTTTATACATATGCTTATACTGATGCAAAAAACACTGAGAAGACTCATTTCCGATGTATCTATCTTGATTCAAGCTACTACAAGTCCGTGTTTACAGTATTAACATTTTAGATGAGCCAATACCACCGTCCATTATTCTGTTTGGTGACATTCTACTAATAGCATGTTTCAGTCACAGAGTTATGTTACCAGAGCTTCCTGTGGATAAACCAAGTGTTGTTTTGAAGTGTCGCAAGTGTTGTTCTCTACTGCCTCGGGAATGGCTAGAAACAAGGCTCATTTCTGTGGACAACACGGCTAACCAGCCGGAAAATGAGATCATTCTAAATGCTATATCTGTCTGATAAATGACTAAAGGAGACTAAGAACATGATTTGTATGTTAAGAATTAGATGTTGTTTTTCTGACCTCCCATTAAGGGAAGTCCGGAAGCCTTTTAAATGACAAAAATATTATTTTTGTAAGCTTGGCTATTTGGCTGTAAGTATATATAAATCCTATTGAGAGTATAATCAACATTGTAATCTAACTCACTGTAAGAAAGACAATAAGCATCTTTTTGTGTCAAACCATTCGTTTAGCATGACCAAAGCAGACAAACAAAACACCATCTTTCCTCGCTCCTGTGTCTGTGTTGCTGAAAAGGCCAAGTCCATAACCAGGAGGGATGAACATCACATCTACAAATAGGAGTTACACAATAAGTCTGTTCCTATTTTAGTGTGCCTTGATTGCAAACACTTTTTGTTTTTCAAGGATTATCAGTAGCAGTGAGTGTCCAACAAGCTGGAAGATATAACGAAATTCTGACAGTGTAGCTGAATATACAAGTTACTCATTCAAACATTATTTATAGGCCCGAGAGGCGTTATCACCGAGGCATTTCTTTCTCACAAATGTGGGTCAGTCGCATTAAAGGAAGAGGCAGAGGTTGTTAAATGGTTAGATGGAACAATCAACTACACCCAGGGAAATTGCAATTCTTAAATTTAACATGTAGCAAGACTTCATATTAATTTACTGTTCCTGTCTACAGTAGACTTGCTGATTCTTTTGGATGAACATTCTATTATTGGAGGTTTTTTCATTATTTAAATGTTTGGCAATTATATAAACCTGTACAAGCTAAAAGTTGATGGAACATTTTAGCATGAGAAGGATTGTATGGACAATAACCTGAAGACCTGAGGCAATTTGATGAGGTGTGGAAGAAGGATTTAAGTATTTTACTCAGGTAAAAGTACTAATCCACAGAATACAACTAATGTATTAAAGTCCTGCATCCAAAGCCCCCCTTGAGTACAATTACAGAAGTATTAGCACCAAATGAACTTGAATGATCAAAAGTAAAAATACTCCTTGTTCAAAAAATATATTAATATAATTTATTTATGGAATACCATTATTGAGGATTTTTTGTGAGCAGCCTTTTTTATATTTTAATGGTAGGACTTTAAAACTAAATGACTTCATGTCACAGCTTAAAAGGGACTTATCATGCAAAGTGCACTTTTGTACGTCTTTTATACATGAATATGTATTAAAAAAATAGAGATATATCCCTATCTCTGTTTCTTATCCTATATCTAATAGAACTGCTCGGGTCTTGATAGATTGAGTGGGGAAGTTCATGAGATCTTTCTAGAGGGTTATCAAGAATAACTTTGATCCAATGACCTTTTCCCTCTCTGTCTGTGTCTGTGTATTCTCTTGTTCCGATTAACCAAGCCAAATCTTTTTTCTTGTTTTGTATCTATATCTTCGCCGGGATCCGGAGTCGAGGCTGATCCTCTTGCTGTAGTCCTGTGTCTTGGATCCTCTATCCAGTGGCGTTGCGCAATATTTCGGGGCTCCCCCGCAGGTCGGACCATGGGGCCCCGCCCCCTCCCCTAAATCAATAATAGAGTGACATGGGATAGACATCGCGGCCTCTTTTTTAAATGTTTATTTTTTCAGGCATCTTTTGTAAACAGTAGGCCTATAGGTCAGTAGGAACTTTCTGTATAAAGATACATCTGATTTAAACAGTATAGGGTCAGTAGGAACTTTCTGTATAATATACATCTGATTTAAACAGTAGCCTATAGGTCAGTAGGAACTGTATAATAATATACATCTGATTTAAACATCATTGACAAATACAAACAAGTGGCTGTGTATTTTTTGTAACATGAAGGTATATTGTGCGCGCTCGTCGGCTCTCAATACTAAGGACTGCTAACCCAGACAGTCTCTCTTGCGACATTGTGCTCCTCAAATATGTCTTTATTAATTTAAGTTTTGAGAAAGATCTCTCAGCACTGGCAACAGTCACGGGTATAGTTAAAAACAATTTCAGTGCTGTGGCAACATCGGGGATACTTGGCAAAATGGACTGATTTTCAATGAGCAGGGTTTGTGCAAGGTCTTTGATTGTTCCACGCTCAATTTTCTTTATAGTAGGCCTAAGAGCATTACGGAGGGAAAGGATCTGGAAAGGAAACTCGGCTGACAGGTCGTCTTTATACTGGCCTGATAAAGCACTTGCGGACTCAGACAGATCCTTGTCTGTTGTGCGCAAAAGTTCGCGGGGAAGCAGAAAAGAAAATCGCTGTGCAACTTCGCTCATTCCAACAAATCGATTTTTGAGTTGGGCAACGACAATATCGATATTTGCGTAAAATACCGCCACTCTAAAATGCTCCCCTGGGTCTTGGAGCCGCTGGTCCTCGCAAAGCTCTGAAAAGTGCCTCTTTGTGCGCCTTGCGCGTCTGTCTTTGAAGAGACTGTGGACACCCCATGAGGATGCCAGGTCTTGCGCGTGCACTTTTAAGCCATCAAACTCTCCTCGGAGTTGCGCAAGTGTATCGGTTGCATTACCAAGCATTGTTGTCACCTCTGTAAGAGGTCCACGTCTTTGCGCTGGAGAGCTTGGGACACAATGTTGACTGTTTCAAGGACCTTGCCCTGTATTACAGTCATTACAACAAACTCAAAGCTCTCCATGGCCTTTTTCAAGCCAGTCGCCTCGGTACGTTCCTCTTTATGGCGATTGGCGAATAAAACTTTCTATTATTCTAACCTGTCTCGAAGCGTGAGGCACGACTAGCTGGCTCGGCTGTAACGGGGCTGCTGGGGTCTGTGGGGGCACGGCTAGCTGGCTGGGCAGCCTTGGCTATGTCTGAACTGGCCTCGGAGGGGGCACAGCTGACTTCTTGCTGACCTGCAAAAGGGAATGGATTAGATTCCAATTCCAATGTAACCTGTAGCATACTCTTACTGGTTATGGCGAATAAAACGTTCTATTATTCTAATGTCTAACCTGTCTCGAAGCGCGAGGCACGACTAGCTGGCTCGGCTGTAACGGGGCTGCTGGGCTGTCTGCCTGGACTCGGAGCTGACAGCCGGGGGCCGGGGGGGGGGGGGGTTGCTCGCGGTCTATCTGCATTAACGTTAGAGTCTACGTCTACCTTTGTTGCCTGCCGGAACAATGACGTTATTTTAGTTTTGCCCTCTCCTGTTCGGCTTTCGCTCTCATTCTGAGCACCGCTAGGGTAGTGGCGCTTCATTTTTCATGTTTACCGGCAACGCAACTAATGAACGTTATTTATATGATCAATGCTTCCCGCTTTGTTTTGAACGCTGCCCAGCCTGCCAATGAACATTAGTTATCAGCCGGCTAGCCCTATCGCAGGTGAGCAAATAATTATAATGATACACTGTTGTACTACTACAGGCAGCGTACACATGACGTAGCAACATAGCAGGGAGGGGGGGGGGGGGGCCGCCCTCTGCGCCCTGTTCCCGCATTACGAAATCTAAGAGGATAGCCTACAGTGGGGGCGGGGCCCCCTAAGCTCCGGTGCGGGGGCCTCCGCTACGCCACTGCCTCTATCCTGAGTTCTGGATTAAGTCGTAGACTTCGGGTCGTGGCTGAACCTGTCTCTGCGGTCCTGCATTGGGTCTCGTCTTGCTGCTTCCCTGATGGCTTCCACAGGATTGTAGCTGACATCCTTGTGGATTCATCTTCTTATTACAGACACATGCATTTCGGTCTATATGCTGTAAAATGTATTATCTATTAAATGTATCTCTTTTTCCCCTTAAACTGTGGGTTTTCTCTGGAAGTGTTTCCTTGTACGATGTGAGGGTCTAAGGATAGAGGGTGTAGTTTTCCTCATACTGATATTCTGAACAATCTGTGCTGTTGTATTTGCTGTAAAGTGTCTCTACTGTAGGCTATTTTTATTATATGTACAGCACTTTGTCTCGACCAAAAATCGTTTATAAATGTGCTATATAAATAAATAAAACTTGATTTGATTTGATGAATATGTGTCCCCGGTGTGTCAGGGAACTCACCAAGTGTCAGAAAACACAACCCTCTCTCTTTTCCTCCATACCCAAATCTCTAAAAACGGGGCTGCAACGGAGCTGATTATTATTTGAATTTTTCTGACGTCAGAAAAGGGGTGCTCCGCCTCCGCCTATATGGGCAACTCTCCACCTATCAGGGGAATGAGAGACCGCTCGAAAGTGCTGGAGACGCTGTAGTACATATGCCAGGCCTGTAAGTGGCGCTGTAGTCTGCCACAAAAGCAGAATCAGCCCTTGCAAAAACAGGGCTGGAAAAGAGCAAATAGAGCGAAATGAGGCATGGCTAAAATGCATGATCTGTTTGGTATTTTGAAAAAAAAACGTCACAGACATGTTTTATATAGGTATGGCCCGACAATATATGTTTCAAATATAGCATGATGACTTTAATGTAGTGGAGTCAAATATACAATATTCCTTCTGAAGTGTAGTGATGTACAAGTAGTAAGTGGAAAATAGTAGTAGAAAAGGAAAATACTAAAAAGTATATTTACTTAGTACTTTGTACTTAGTGAATGTACTTATGCAGCACAGGTTTATATTATGCAGTATTTAGCCTGGTAAGACAATTGGAAAGACAGATAGTGAAGCAGATGGGCGACTTTACATTACAGCACAAGCCAGAGCGGCTGACAGCTTTCACACTGCTCCCCTGTATTTATTGTGGGTATGAACTATCCAAAACACCTGCTCATCTCATCAGGGACTGTCTTTCTAGAGAATTGCAGGAACATTGTCGATGTCATGCAAGCATGCTTTCTGAAATCGGAAGCATCTTTCTTTCACATTGTTGAACATGGGGAATGTTGCTGGGAAATGTGAAGCCTGCTGAAATATTCAGAGCTAGGAGCATTTGGCGTTCATAGGATTCTCATCAGTGCTTTGCCCATTAAAGCGATCCCAATGCACCGCTCTCCCTCGTTCCCCACTGCACGCAATGAAGTGTAATTAGAGAGAGAGGTTGCACTTTTCCCTTGGGCCATTTACCATGTACTGTACTGCTGCTGGTTCCCTTCTGCATGTGTTCATTTGGTAACATCTTGTGCCAGCTCTCCAGCTCTGCCTGACCACGGAGATCCACTTCAGTGACTCTGAAGATTGAAAGCATGGCAGAGCTGAATCATGGAATCCAACTATTGTATTACTGCCTCATATAGCCACGCAATAAGATGAATGCATGGATGTGTGAATCATTGCCATCTCTTGAGATTAAACTATTAATAAGAACAGGTCTATAAGCTAAAGGCTAATTCTAAATTGGAAAATTATCTTGATTGTGTGTATCTCTGTTGTTCTGTGCTCACACAGCAGAACAATAGCAGGAGCTGTAGGGCGGGGGGGGGGGGGGGGGGGGGGGGGGGGCTGTGAACTTCCCTCCCTGTCAAAAGGACTTTGACACTGTATTGGTCTCAGGCGAAACAAGACGTAAGGCCCCCAATAAACTGCTTGTAACGCGTTAACCTCTGCAGTCATGTGCTGTTGTGTCACGCATGCTAATCATGCACAGCCCAGTCTAAAGTGTTTAAACACACTTCTCATACATTCAGCACAGCTACTGGGCCCTGGAGAATTATTGCATGCTATTGGTTAGTAGCTGCTAGGGTGAATCAGCTGCTGTCAACACTTTAATTGTCCCAGGGGCTCGGGCTTGGAAAGGAAACGCGTTAGTCTTCTCTGGAACAAGAAAGAGAAGAACTATGCCATAGGACGCAGTACAATTGCTTTGCTTGAGCATTGTTTGAGTTTTAAACTAATCTGCTGCCTGGCATCATGCTCTGTACAGCTGTATTTTAATAGCGCTTTGCATTTCTAACCCAACGATTGGGGTTAATTCTTTGCAGGCTGGATTAAATCTATCCGTTTGATTGTGTGAGGTTTATCTAGCTGACCGCAGAGTAGGACTGTTATTAGATATACGAGTAAACAGCAGGACAGTGACCTTAAATCATCAAATCAAATGTACATAATGACTGCTTTTTCTGCATTTTGTTCTTTATAAACACATGATTCTTAATAACAAATAATATCATACTAATCTTGACTACATTGGTTATAAAAAAAAGTTAATCCATGAACAATATGCCCTGCATTAGCAACATATTGCTGCATTGGGGGTTTGCAGTAGCATTAGCATAAACCACAGCAGCTTCAGCTACATCATATTCTAGCCCGGGGGCTCATATTAAACGGATTTCTCAGAGACAGTTCCACATAAATCCTATGGGATACAAGATCAGGGCGCAGCAGCCGTCCCCAGCTGCTCAAATTGGCCCAGGCACTCAAAACAAAATAAAATGAATATGATGTTTTGCTCTCTGTAATATGAAGGGATTAGAGCATCCAACAGTATCAGGATTTAGCATTGAGTGTGTACCGCACATGACCAGGCTGAGCCGCGGTCAGAGAGGGCAGAGCGGAGGGCTGGAGGAGGACCATATCTGTCCATTACAAGACACATTTAAACAGCGGCAGAGGATTACAGAAAGGTCATTTAAATATGTGCTTTTCTTTGTAAAGAGTGCTGCAAAGTGGTCTAATTAGAGTGAACATCAAAGCTTGTATAGCCAGCAATGGAAGTATCAGAAGAAGCCACAGGATCACATTAACGTATAACTATAAATACTGAATATAGACCAGTGTAAGGTTTAAACATGGTAAGGTGGATTTCACTGTTTTCTCCAACAGTCTTTAAGAACATCGGGAATGTGATTTTGCTGCTGATATTGGATACAAATGGAAATAAATCAAGGTGCCCTAAGCACCATCCCAACCTGAGGCTACAATACCTCCATTTCCAAACTAAAGTCGAGGTACCATCCAGCCAATAGCAGGTTTCCTCCACACCCTCCCAAAAGCAGGTCTGCACTCCAACCCCAAACTATGCATCACTTTAAAACTGTGACTCTAAATACAAATGTAAGATCTGAACATGAATACTTTTCATTTCTGGGTGACTAGCGGGAATTGGCTTTCCTCCGTGACAATATCTCTTAACGTTCATTTGTAAGCTTTGTATTACTCTAAAGGTTATTCATGTATGCTGTATGAGTCATTAAAGATGCCCTGCAAAGCATGAATGTAAATCTGTAACATTTCTATAGACTGAGATTTCGTCATCAGGTTCCTGCAACATTAAAATCTCCAGATCTTTCCTTGGGCCTACAGTGTTGCAGGAATGAGTCCTACAATCTAGAGATGACCACTTCCTGATCCATTGTCCTGCAGTGCAGTGTAGTGTGTTTTTGGTTAGAAGCCTGAAATAAGGTCACACAAGCTTAAGAGATTTTCACGGTTTGTTCTACAACATAAAGTACGTCAGTAGATACCCCGCTTGGGAATGTCCAAGCTTCCATGTGTCTTAAAATGGAGGTTGCTAACAAGTGACAAAAATACACTTTTTATACATTTTGGACACTGAATTCAGCTTCCAGTCTCCCATCTGGAAAGTAATATTGCCAGTGGAGTTGAGCCCAAAGACAAATGTGGTATGCATCAGATGAATATGTCAATCTCTCTTCTTCATGTGATAAATTCAGACTCAGTTGCATTAATGAGCAAGAGTACACTTCAGATGTGAGCACCTCTTCTATCACATTCATTACAATATAAAAAAAATATTATTTCTAACAGAGCCACTGTCACTGGTGAAGGAGGCAAGCCCTCACCAGCTGTGTGAGCAGGCTGGTGATACTGAAGGACCCTGAGGACCGTGGAGATTCATCCGGGGGAGCATTGGTCACAGGGCAGGCTGACTCGGCCAGCTGGCCTGGAGCTGAGACACAATGTGCAAGGTCATGTCTGGCATGAACATGTCTTGTCTTCTCTACCAGAAAGAAGATGTTCGGAGAGTGCAGCTGTCAAAGAAACATGATATATTCACCCTTCCTTAAAGATACTACAAAGATGTAAAGGTAAGGAAGTAGGATGTCCTTTGATTTTTCCTGTCCTTTTGATGAATGGTGATCATGTCCAGACATACAATGACTAAGGCCAGGGCTGTACAGCAGCCACAGACACAAAAGCATACTTGAACCATTGATTCATTTGTGGGCCACCAGATCCAGCTTGTTGTTGTGTCATGATGAACACCTGGGTAACATACTCTACAAGCTCCTTGTCCAGATATGTGACGATCTTTCTAGTCCTGAAACCATCTCCCACAACTTGGGCGCAAAGTCTTTAGAATCATCTAATTGGGGACGTCTTGATAACAAATCAATTGTAACCTGGAATTTGTGAGATCAAATTTGACAGCAAGAGCTCTGCTTGACAGAATTGTATAATTTCCCCGTAAGTATTCTAACGTAACGTATTCTCAAGTACTCCCTGTGGACACCTGTTAGCAGGCAGCCTGTACACTAATGATGGACTGGATGTAAACACTGAATACTCTGCCCTGCCAGTGCATGTCTCACAGATGACGCACTGTACAGTAGCTCCATCTTGGAAGAGTGTTCAGAGTACTTCTATTGCAGGGATGCTGCCATCGCTCTGCTGACAAAGCTCATCAGTCAGTGCTCTCCAGCTGGTCTGTGATCCCATGCGTGCTTTACACCAAGGGACATGAAGCAGAGTAAACGTGGGATCAACGGCAGCTACCAAGAACAGGACATGATGGGCAGCGTTTAGCTAGCATGGTGTCGGATTAATTTGTCCTTGACTATGCTGTCGTCTTGCCACTGAGATGAGTGGCTAAGCCTATGGAGCAGACGAAGTGAACAAATAGCATCTTTCTGTTGGTTTCATATGCTATATTTAAAGCTTCATACAGGAGGTGAATACATTTTTAACATTTCTTTATATTATTCAACATAGGTAACGTTGTTATTTCTGTAGCTTTGTATATTTCAGTGGATAAACACCAGTACAAGTGATACCAGCAGAAGAAGAATCCTGCAAATGTAATTCAAACTACATAAACATACAGTCAGACACAAGCTTGACTCATTCTCAGTTTTATATATATATATATGGCAAGCACAGATCATGATGTGCTTGCCAACACTGTGCTTACTGGGATTATAGTACAGTAGAGCATCTGCATACATTATTAACTTAACTCCCTAGTGATAAAGGGAAGAGCTGTTTCATTGGGAAACAAATTACGCTTTAGGATCAAAGCTTTAAGAATATAATCTAATCAAATACATTTAGAGCATAACATAATAATTAAGTTTTCAATCAACAGTCATACTTAAATCCATAGTCAGCTATAGGAAGTATAGGGGATGCCGCTGGATCTGAAAGTATTTTTCCCCATTATAAAGACAGGAAAAATACTTCTAAACATAATGAATCATACATTGAAAAATAATTGTTTTTATTTTAACTTAACCAAATTAACGAAACTAGTCTTATGACCACCTGCTATAAGAAACACTGATTGCTAATATACCAGCTTTATTTCTGAGACATTTCAGTTAGATTGATGTGCTTTTGTACTACATTACCCACAAGCCTACAGGCTGTTACTATGGCAACGGCACTGGCCAAAGGCTCAACATTCTTCTGGTCAAAAATCTCTAGTCAAGCAATCATTTCAGGATTCCTGCCACCTTAGGCAATCAAACAGTGTTGCCTGGCTGGTATTATTATGATATTATGATATATCAGAAAACTGTGTTTTAAAGGGAGACAGCCGGGTGGGGAGCAGTTTACAGGAGAGATCAGAGAAGTAGTCATAGGCAGCACGAAGGACAAGAGTTACAGGGTTATAGTGAGCTGACTGAAATCAGAACAGCCTTGAGAAAAGATGCAATGAAATCAGTGGTTTCAGTTTTAGTTAAAGCTATGAATAGGTTTATTTACATACATTTAAAGTCCAACTGTATCATATTTAGTCATTCCTCTTTGCAATACTATAAATACATTTATATTATTAAAAGTACGAGTAAAAAAGGTCCTTGGGGAATTATTAGAACTGCTCCTTTTCATCTCAGCTACTGTAGCTGGAGGGGCGTGTTGGTGTCTGTTTTTGAGTGACAGCAGCTGGCAGGCTGGCTGCAGGCGGGGAAGCAACAGGAAAAGTAAACACACCTTTGCTGTAGTTTATAAGCCATGCAAAGACAGCGTGTTGCAGTAGAATTCACGAGTAAAGACTACACTAGAATGTTAATTGACCAAAGTGACTTTGAACATGAACATGAAACTAGACAAATATTATATAAATCTCATCCTTTCGGTTTCTGTTTTTGGCTCAAATTAGAAATAGGAAAGATGTTTCAAAGACACTGATATACAGTGTATACAACAGAAGCTTAAGATCAGAGGGAAGGTCTGACTGCTTCCTTTGCAGCCAGTATGGTCCGGTATGGTAGCTTTCAAAAGAAAATCAGAGGGGAAGTCAAAGTCCATTCCTGAGGGACTGTTTAACTCAGCAGGACAGAGTGTTGAGTCTCGTCTCCCGGAGCCTGCTGCACACACACACACACACACACACACACACACACACACACACACACACACACACACACACACACACACACACACACACACACACACACACACACACACACACACACACACACACAGCGATAGGTGTGTGGGCTACAAGATCACAGCAATTGTTAAAAGCAATCACAGCATCCAGTAAATTACTGTTATCAGGGAAACGTTTTGAACACGCCCAGACATCTGCATTCGCTGATGCCACCAAGTGACTGAAGAAGGTCCATTTGAACGCCCATCAGTGTAACCTTTATAGGTCAGGGGAAGGTCGCTAACTTGCTGCTCCTGCATTTTCACATTTCTTTACATTTAAAGCAGGTGGTGGTGAAGGTTCACTACTGCACAGAAGATGTATCCTCATGACGAGTCTGTGTATTTGACATTGTGTTGGAACCACAACAAAACCTCGGAGCTATAGGAGGCTTAGATCAGTGTGTGTGTGTGTAGTGATAATTAACATGTTAATCATTTTCATAATTTATTATACTTTCCCTTCAAGTTGCTTACTGTTAAGTGTGCAACTACCGGTCATTTTGAATTATTCAACAGCCATTTGTTCAGATGTCTAAATTAACTATACAAATTAAGAAACCGTTTGAATACATGTATTCCTCTTATGCTCTTTAGGCTATTCATCATTTAGTTGTTTGGGAGTAGTCCCACTTATTTTTGTCCGGAAAGAATATGTTGTTTGTGAAAAAAAGCTCAGGAAGCGATTCCCTCATTATTCACTGGACTTCTCTGAGGGACATTTTTAAAGTAAAGAATTCTTAAAATGAGATTTCTAAGCATTCATTCAGGTTTTGAGCACTGATTCTGGTTCTCAAAGACTGAGCACATAAACAATACTTCACAGCAGGGGCGGATCTACGGGGGGGGCAAGGGGGGGCAGCTGCCCCCCCCCCCCCACTGTAGAGCCTTGCCCCCCCAGCTGCCGCCCTAACTTTTGTTTCCTTAAAACTGTACTAAAACAAACCTACACTATTTCCACAAGCTTCTCAAGCAAGGAAACAAGCATTACATTAGTTAAAAGTGAATCATTTTAAATATCATTTTAGGCCCGTTAAAAATGTAGCTACGGCCCTGCATTAAACTGCGGAGCGGCGTTCACACAGACCGCGGCTCACAGAGCTGCAGAGAGGGAGCGAGCTGTCCCAGCACCTATGGATCAGCTTCCCCTGGGAGCATTTCCCCTTCCACTAGTTTTGTTTTTACTAAGGACGAGAGCTTGAAACTAAATATTAATAAAACGCTGCCGTTTGAATCGATAGCGTTTAACAGACGGGCGCTGTTTGGGGCGTTACGTTACAAAATACTACGCAGACAGCGTTAGCTGGGAGATCGATCACTTTGCTAAACTATACGCGGTAGCCTACTATTAAATCCACGTAAACTACACATCACAGCCATGAGGCCAGATCAATGAAACCAGGATACATCCTTTACCGTAAAAACTGGATCTAAATACAGCTGCCTGTGTGCGCTTGATCAATACTTTCTGATGATATGCTCAGTGGCGACCGGTCATTAGGGGCAGGTGGGGCACAGCCCCACCTAGTGTCAGCAGAAAGTATTAAAATAATGATTACACAAAATGCAAAAAATAAATTAAAAAATATATAAAATATATTTTAAGATCATGTTTAATCATCTGATTCGTCTGTACATTGCTGTTTTAGTATGTGTTATTCTAATTAGTGTCTACAGTGTGTGCCTATTGAGCTGTTTAGAGCCATGTGGGACAAAACCTGATCCTGCCCCTCCCTCTGACTGTCTAAGTGAACTGTGACTGCAAAAACTACACTGCGCATGCTCAGAGTATTTTCCTATTTAATGTGTGTGGCAAAAAATAATGACCATAGGCTGATAGGGGCATAGTGCTGCCATCCCCACCATACTCATCTCACATAATTCAGAGCTGATTGGCTGTAAGTACGTGTGCCGCGAAAAGTGTGGTGTGTGAAGAGGAGCTGCAGTGAGGCGTCCTAAAACCAGGAAGTCAGCTGCGCATGGCTTCCCTCCACAAAAAAGCAACGAGATTTCTCCATAGGATTTTAGAAAATAGCTCAAAATAAGATCTGTGGGAAACGTAGCTGTTAGATAAATGTACGTTTTGTTCAGCCGGATAATATCCACATGTCTACCCTACTTTTATCATTTTCGAATCAAAAATCTATTGATTAGATTAGATTTATGATAGACTTTTGAAACTACAAGAAGATAAGGAGGACTTTTACAAAAAAGTAATAGAGATGTTTGTCCAGAAGGATAGGCAAATGGACTCTTCAAGTCAAGGTAAGACTGCAATTTTATTGAAAATGGGATCTTACTAAGAGAGAACAATTCAATATTTAAATGATAAAATTACATTTTTTTGGGTATCCTTCTGTTGAACTGTCTGTTTAAAAGTAATTGAAGCATCAGACAAAAAAAGCTTTTGAAAATAATATTATATTTTGATTTAATATATTTGTAAACCTGAAGAGTCAGTGCCAGTGCCTCACCAGCCATGAACCTCTCTGCAGAAGCTTATATATAGACATCTGAGTTTTTTGTGCCCCACCACTTTTGTACATATAGAAACGCCACTGGATATGCTACTTATTAGCTACATGCCCCTAACGTGTAAAGTTATACAAGCATTTGTACCAGTGCTTTTCACAAGTAGACTCTTGCAGGCCAGAGTAGCTGGAGTGATTCAACAACAACAAAAAGACATATCTGAGAAGTGATCAGGACGAACAGAAAGAGGAAAAGGAAAAGAGAGTTCACTGAAGAGACCATGGTCAGAGCAGGAGGAAAAGAGAGTTCACTGAAGAGACCAGGAGGGTCAGAGCAGGAGGAAGCCAGGAGGAGATGAAGACATTAGTGAAGAAGAAGAAATGTATGTGAGGAATAAAGATGAAGTATCAGAAAGAGGGCCAGAGGCAGGGATCAGGAGGCAGATGAAAGTCCAGCTGGCCCACATGGTATGTTCTTATTCTCCTTACATGTTCCATTACAGCAGCACCATCTAGCAGCTCTTAGTATTGACAATTATTGATTGAAATGTGTTGCTGCACAGGTCACCTTTAGCTCTCTGAAGAGATGGGTGTTGCCATTTGTGTACTTAATTATAACTAAGTACTTACAGTATGCAGAATTAGAGTATTCTCTGAATCGGGTGCCTTTTGGGTCTTTTTATCTTTGAAAAATTAAACCAAAATGTTTGGTCAACATCTGGTAGTGGACTACTTACATTTTCCCACCCCAGGCACAACATATAAATAATTACTAGGAATGTACTTGAACACATTTAACAGGGTTGAAGTGTTTGACAAAAAGTAGCCATGATACCTTGTTTAGCTAAGATATGGCACCACATGGAAATCAAGGACATTACAAAATTGTAATATTTTGCAAAACTATTGTTTATTTTGTAATAAACAATTATACACTATTATTAATTCATATAACAGAGTTGAAATGTTGAGTTTGTCAATCTTAATCTGAAAATACAAAAACTGAAATATAGGTAAGAGAAGAAACTGACACTTTTGTGATGTAATTCCCTCAATGCAGATCACACTGGAGGGTAAATGGTATGGCGTGACGGGGTTGAAACAAACTGAGGGACGTGTGTCAATATTGCAATTTCATAGATAATTCAAATATTTTTTCAGAATTTATTTTTGATCAGTTAAAGTTGACAAGCATATGATTATATTAGCAGCAACATTTTGGAATAATTGGCCATTTTGATTTGTTTAATATTAAATTAATATGTAATAATAATGCTTAGTGAGCACATGCAAATATGTCTGTCTAATACTAAGACAACACATTTTTTAAAAACAAAATATATATTTAATTTTACATTGTAATGCAAAACAACCTGTTCCATTAATTAATTGCTTTAAAATACATTTTGTAGTTTCCTTTCATTTAAAATTATTGAAGTAAAAAGGGCACCCGATTGTTTGTCTGAACACCTTGTTTCTCTTGTGCATTAAGAACACTTGTGTTAGGGCATGAATTAACAATAAATAGGTTATATACAGTATAAAATACCACGTACTGTCCGCCCTCCCATGCCACCCTGGCATGACCTCTTGCCCCCCCTTTGCCACCCCATGTAACATGTTCTAGAACCGCCACTGCTTCACAGTAACCTATAGTAGATATTGCATATCCATATAAAGCTGATATCAAAACACGAAAAAACAGGAAGACATGAACTACAGCTTCCATTTATTAAACTCTAATCTGTGTATGATTTATTTATCTCTGACTCAATGACTGACACTGCTTGAAACATTCACATCATTGTGTGGGCGCAGAATAGAGTCTTAACATTCATCTCAGAAGTGTATTACTGAATCTCACATTGTCACCACCACTAACAGCTATGGGATTCTGTGTCGAGTCACAATACTCGTGACAACAATGACAAATGCTTGGCTCGCTTTACGCTCCGAGCATCACCACAATGCAATTCCACCTTCGAAGCTCGGCCTTGATAAGACCCTTCTACTTTGTTCTGAACAAAAATAAATCATAAAAGCTTCAAAATGTCCAGAACATTTTAATTTAGCAAGGGATACCGCAAAAAAACGTTACGAATGTGCTTCTGAAGCTCCACCAAAATCAAGACCGCAAACAGTAATCAAAGTTTATACTCCCATTATCATCACTTTATTTAAAACAGTAGAGGCTACTTATAATGGCTCACATCACCACATTGATCTGAAAGAGGTTGCTTGTGTTGATGAACCTACATATAATTAGTACCCGACTCTGATCTGCAGAGCTTTATGGCAACTTCAGCTGGGGCTTTTTTTTCTGGCTGTCAACTTTACTGGTTTGATTTTACTTTCATTGAATTGTTTTCAGCCACAATGCATGCTGTTTTACACTGCCTGCTTGCTAATCTACAGCAGACGGACAAAGTCAGCAACGATCGTATGTGAAGAAGGTATAGAGCATTTAGAGAGCCAAACATTTCTGTCAGAAGTTGGAATAGATCAAAATAGAGCTAAAACAAGAGTAATCAACATCCAGCAGAAAATACAGGTCCAGGGGCCTATACTACGAAGCTGGTTCAACCTAACCTGGATATGTTTGAGTTAGCCGGTTGGCCTAATCCAAAACATACGTGCTCTCGCTAAACTGTACTACGACGCTGGTTATCAAGTGGATCGCTCAAGCCAGCCGTTTCCTATCTAGTTAGGTGCGCGTTCACATGAAAGGGGTGGTATTTGGAGCATTCGACCAATCACAAACATGGAGAAGCGCACTGACAGCACAGCGTCATACTTCCTGAATGAAAAGTGAACTTTAATACTAGTCTAAAATGAAGAAGTTAAACTTTAAACATCCATGACTTAAACACTTTATCCAGGATGAAAGCCACATAGCTGAACCTGCAAGATGAATGCAGCTGGCAAAAGAAAAAGCGTTTGAATGCGTACATTAACAGGTATATCACTGCCCCGTCTAAAACACGATCTGACTTTAATTACATTTGTCTCGAGTGTTTCGTCAACTTAATGTGTTGCTTAAAATAATACTTCTGCATAGTACAGTATGTGACAGAAATAAATCTGGACAGAGTCTAACTTGATGATTTGGCGAGTAGGGTACAAAATACTACTTTAAATAAGTCTGTGATGGCAAACTAATTAGTGAACCATCTCTCTCTTTCCAAATGTCCACCATCTTCTCACAAACTTAGTTTTCCTGCTGGTTTTGTGCTAAACTGAGAACTGTACGACGAAGCCGGATTTTCGCTTAGCGGGCTAACTTCAGGGGAAACTCTGGGTTTCCGGTCCTACGACGCTGATTCACTTCTTAGCGGGCTAGATCTCCATGGTGACTTATCCTGGAACCTAGTCTGTGCTCTGAAGCAGGATAGGTTCCAGGCAGCGCTGGTTCCAGGATAAGAGATCAACTCAGCGAAAGCACCACGTCTGCTGACCAATCAGAGCTCAGTGTGCGGAGGAAATACAGTCGTATTACAGGAAAGACGGCCGGCCAAAATCACCGACTGCGTGAACGTGAAAATGAATAGAACATCACCTCCCATCTTCAGAGCAATCTGACTATTATAACTATTAGGCTATGTTAAGAAATCTTAATTAAATATCTGCCACAACATAAGTAACCGGATCAAAGTAACATTACGTTGCCTACAGTCAGCGGCACTGTGAGTGCAGACGTCGATGTGTCCCATTATCATTAATATCACATCATAATGTATCATATATTTCCTTATCTGAGTCAGCTGAGCCGTATCTGGCCGTGCAACACTCACAGTGTCACATACTGTATGCAGAAGTATTATTTTAAGCAACACATAGTTGACGAAACACTCGAGTCAAATGTAATTAAAGTCAGATCGTGTTTTAGACGGGCAGTGATATCATAAACCTGCTAATACGCATTCAAACACGTTTTCTTTTACCAGCTGTATTCACCTTGCAGGTGCAGCTATGTGGCTTTTATCCTGGATAAAGTGTTTAAGTCATGGATGTTTAAAGTTTAACTTATTCATATGTCTAATATTATAGTTCACTTTTCATTCAGGAAGTATGACGCTGCGCTGTCAGTAGTACGCTTCTCCATGTTTGTGATTGGTCGAATACCACCCCTTTTATGTGAACGCGCACCTAGCTAGATAGGACACGGCTGGCTTGAGCGAACGAGTTGATAGCCAGCGTTGTAGGACAGTTTAGCGAGAGCGGCTTTGTTTTGGATTAAGTCAATCGGATAACTCAAAACATATCCAGGATAGGTTGAACTAGATTCGTAGTATACCCCCCTGGTCCGGAGCAGATTAGGTTGCAGGATAAGAGATCAATTTAATGAAAGCACCGCCTGCTGACCAATCAGAGCTCAGTGTGCGGAGTTTAAAGCGATCAAGTCATATTACAGGAGAAAGGAAATACAGAAACCTGCCGTTGCAGGAAAGACGGCCGGCAAAAATCAACTGACTGTGTGAACGTGAAAATGAATAGAATATCACCTCCCATCTTCAGAGCAATCTGACTATTATAACATTAGCGTTAAGAAAGCTTTCTTAAATATCTGCCACAACATAAGTAACCGGATCAGAGTAATATTACGTAGGCCTAGTCCGCGGCACTGTGAGTGCAGACGTCGATGTGTCCCATTATCATTCATATCACATCATATCACATCATAATGTATCATAGGCTATATTTCCTTATCTGAGTCAGCTTCTTGAGCCGTATCTGGCCGTGCAACACTTACAGTGTCACATACTGTATGCAGATTTATTATTTTAAGCAACACATTAAGTTGTCAAATGTAATTGTATGTGAACGCGCACCTAAGGACACGGCTGGCTTGAGCGATCCACTTGATAACCCGCGTCGGAGGACCGCTTAGCGAGAGCGCATTAGGCCAACCGGCTAACTCAAACACATCCAGCTAATGTTGAACCAGCTTCGTAGTGCAGGCCTCATGTAGCATACAGTTGATTATCAAATGTGTTTGCTGCGGCCTGATGAGGCTGAAAATTGTTTAAAGATGTTCGTATGAGTGAACCAAGACAACAAAGTCTCAGACTTTAAAACCGAAACAATAAACTGAAAGGCACTAAAACAGTGTTTAGAGCAGAGATAAAGTGTAGAGTAGGGAGATTAAAATAACTATTCTTTAGGTTTATAACTACATACGCTCTGCTTTTAAAATAATACATATAAAATCCATTTGTTAATTAAATGATTGATAAAGGCAGCTTCATTATTATCTCCAAATACGACCTTTAACGTAAAATGTTACTCATCTGACAGAGATACTATAAGATATATTGTATTATTTGAATGAAGTCACTGTTTTTATGTTTTGTAATTTGCCAAGGTTAAGTTATCTATTGTTTTCAACCCTGGCAAACAAAAAGAAATGGAAGAGAATCCATACAGACTGAAGAGGATTGAGTTTATATGAGACATGCATGAGAACATATGTATCATAGTACACACACTGAGATGGACTTAAATTGTCATTCACAAGCAAACTAATGCTAGTCCCATCCTTCAAGGTAGCACAGGGACGAGCTCATACTGTAAGTAAATGGGGTGTAATTAGCAGAGTGACCCGTACATGAAGCATTTGTTCAGTGGCTACTTTCTCTCGATAAGGAAGTGTTGGAGCAGAGGGTGAGATAGCGCGGCTGAGTGCTAACCCTGTGACTGATGAACACCAAGCAGGCTGCATTTCTTGGAGTATACCCTCTGCTGGAAGGACACTCATTTACCAGATTGATGGGGCGCTTTATTGCCTGCCACCTCTCTTCCTTCTTTCTCACCATCCCCTCATCTCCTCCCTCTCTCTTATACCTATTTCTCTCTTTATCTCCTCCTCTCTACCATACTGTACATTCTCACACACACACACACACACACACACACACACACACACACACACACACACACACACACACACACACACACACACACACACACACACACACACACACACACACACACACACACACACACACACACACACACACACACACACAATCTTCTTCTGGCCCTGTGATTGCTTTGCGAAGGACAATGAGACTCTCTCCTTACCTCTTTAAAACCTCTACCAAAACCTCACTGGTGTTCAGCAACGGAAACGCAAGCAAGCACGCACGCACGCACGCACACACGCACGCACGCACACACACACACACACACACACACACACACACACACACACACACACACACTAAGCTAAGCTATTTAGACTGCAATGTAACCATCACACACATGTTTTGATTATGCAACTCAGATGAATGAATTATTTTCATTAACAGTTCCATTTTGTTTTCATTAAAGGAAGGCTGCTGTGACATTTTTGCCATAGATGAGTGTTTTATTTGTCTCGTGCATGTAGACGCGGTTGATACACATTTATGTTTTACTGTGATCTACAAATTGCAACATTACCAAAGCAAAGGAAAGTCATACTTGCCATATAAACGTTTAAAGCTTGTCAGACTGCTCCGTGACAACAGAATATTGATATTCAGGACTTAAAACTAACCAAAATTGTTAATCCATAACATTACTACCAATCCACTCATCATACAAACTAATTGTCTGAGCAACTGTTATTATCAACAAAGAAATTAGGGATGACTTTGCAAAGGCCCGTCCCCAAATCTAGCATAAACAAAAGAACAACTAAAGGTTAATATATTTACAGATTTCAGTGACAACAGCTGAAACTAATTAAAAACAAAAAGGAAAAGAAACTACGTAAGAAACAAATAGTCAGAGTGCACAAACTAAACCTTTTAAAAAAAAGTATACATTTTTTTAAGTGACGTACAAACGCACACACGCAAACGTTTTATTTCCACATCTTTCTTCATCCAGCACGACTTTAAAAGTCACACAAATCTCATGCTTGATCTCACGTGGCGATTCAAATCAGTGATCAGCTGGAAAAACGCTGCCTCATGCATAAGTAAAGGCCACCCTCTGTCCCTGCTGATGTACACACCTCTCTCTCTCTCTCTCTCTCTCTCTCTCTCTCTCTCTCTCTCTCTCTCTCTCTCTCACACACACAGAGAAACATTAAAGCTCTTATCTTACCGACTGAGAGCGCTAGTCACAATCATATGATAACGTGTTCATGTGTGGGAACATGCAAGAAGTAGACCATAAATTGCAGGTGACATATGGATTTGATCCCCTGGAGAGAAGCGACACATGGCTGCACAGACGTGGCAGTCAATGCCACTGAGCTCATTGCACCTCGTTGACATGAGAGAGGCCAAGGGCAATAAGTGTGGAGCGAGTATGTTTTCTGACTCTGAAGAAAGTATAATACAGCATCTATACACTATCAAGTATTCAAACCCCTCCCCCCTTTCTCTCTCTTCGTATCTGCAATTCAATTCAACGCAGTCTGACTCACCGGCTGCTCTCACAGAACAGAGCGATTGTATTCACACTGGCTGGGTAAGACAATGCAGGTTTTGTTTTCGTTTGGTTTAGTCTGTTTGATGTCAGAAAAGGCCTGAAGTAGCAGATGCATTTATTTATGTTTTCTACCAGGGCTATCTGCAGTGATTAAGTGAATCACCTGACACAAAGCTAGTTCTAAATTAGAGTTTCTTCCCTGTCGGTGAATCTTGCAAGAATTGTATGTCGATGGATGCTGTTCCTGCAGAGGGACCATTAATAGTGTGGTGATCATCATCGATTTCCCCCAGGTAATCATCATTTGTCACATTTTAGACATCCGAGGGTTTAATGCGGCATCACAAATGGCTTTCTGATGAATGGGAACAACGCTCCAAGGAGGCAGCAACACAGAGGCTTTTCTTACAAGACGTGTGGCGCTAATGCTTTGCAAGGAAAACCCCTCTTTGTTGTCTGTCTGCAGAGTCCAATATACAGCTGCTGTGTAGAGGATCGTGGCCCAAAGCAGGGATGCAAATTCACTCCTGACTGCAGACAAAAAGCATATTGAGGATAACAATTCCTGCCTCTGATAATGCACACACATCACAGTGATGACCAGATCGATCTTGAAGGCAAATCCATAAGACATGAAGTATAACTTTTCAACAAAACACTAAGCTGTATTAAATAGTTCTAGTATGTTGCCTTCATCTGGGTGATATCTAAGGCTGTTTCCAATTAACTTATATAACCAACCAACTATGTGCAATATGTGCTATATGTGCAATATATATGATGTTAATAACTGTGCAATATACTGTATACCTGGCTGCTAAATCCTAAGAACTGTTACAGGATGTGTATTGTGTAAATTGTGTAACTTTTTATATTTGTTTTTATTATATTTTGTATGATATCATAACTTTTTTTTACTTTAATACTTTTGAATGCATGTAACATATGTAACATTAAGCTGTCCACGTAAATGTCCCCTCTGTGGGACTAATAAAGGTATTCTGATTCTGATTCTAAGTTAATTGTCAAGTCAGTCAATAGATACCAAATATTCAAAACAACGTTATCATAATATTTGTATTCAACAATTCTATGAGTCTAATGCCATGCTGAAAGCTCTGTGAAGCACAGTGAGTGTCAGCATGTTAACGTGCTCATAACGACAATGTAGTATAATAAGCAGATTTCCATTATCACCATGTACTCCTATAACATTGTAAGTGATACATGATAACAAATATGCATGTTCTGTTCATTTTCAACACATTTTCATTGATCTTGAAACATGTGCAGTTTACGACGTGTAAACAGACTTTGATGTAACAGTACATCTTAACACAAGTATGAAGTAATGTTGTTTTGTATACTTGCCATTTATAGTCACATGACTCAACATGGACTAGATAAGGCAACCATACACACCATCAGACCTCACCCTCATAGAGAAAGCTGATAACCAAACAACATGGTGATCTGGAGAAGAGTCTTGCAACTTCTTTCAATTGGATGAATATGTGTCCTAAATCCAACTTAAAGAGCAACTTGCAGGTTTTTTTTTTACTACATTTATGCTTAACCTTGCCTGAAAATTACAATTAAAAAAGTTAATGCAGGTTTTACGAGACATAAGGGCAGGAATTCAGAGGGGAACGGAGCCGTTTTGAGCTCTGCTACTAAACACTGCTTTTTTTAAGGTCATACAAACGCGTCATATTACGTCACAAGGGCGAGCAACTTTCTCGGACTCCTTCTCTGCCCAATTCACGTAGTAGTTGGTAGTTGGTTTGAACCAACTCTCTCTAGAGGCCATGGGCTGGCATTTCCCACACAAGCACCTATCAAACAAAACGTTTATCAGGAAACCATATTACATCTCTCTCTCCCCCCCCCCCTTCGCTGCTCTCTCTCTCTCTCTCTCTCCCTCCCCCTTCACTCCTCTCTCCCTCCCCCCTCCACACCGTAAGACGTAGTGTGGAGTTGCATTAGGTAACGCAAGATACGGCTGATACTTGCGCATTAGTTTCTGTTATGGATCAGTATCAACAGTCCTGCCAGTAACGTTACTATATTATCAATACTACTTTAGTTATAGCCTGATATATGATAGCTAACTTTACAATGTTGTGATGTGACCGACGTTAGCTAACATTAACTGTAGCTAACGCCGGTCACTCACCAGGACAGCTGCCCAGTTCTCCACTGGTTCTCCTCACACCACAGCTCCATTTCTCTCCGATGGCCGTTACTTCTTCTAATCCTTGGCTGCTCCTGGTCTCTTGGACGCCTAGCAGGCTCATCATTATAAGGTTGTGGTCCGTCATATGCATACGAATATACATTTTCAACCTCTTCTGTTTCAAAACTAGCATTGTGAACCATGTTTATTCATACGCTCTCCATGATGTGACGTCACACGTGGGAGGTCTTTTTTTATGCGGAAGTAAAAATGTCTTCCAAAAACGACGCCAGATGTCACTGTAGTGTATATTGTTTTGAAAGTCTAGTGTATACATCATTTTCCTACACATTTATTCACTGGGGTCTCCAACTTGCAAGTTGCTCTTTAAACTAGATCTAAATCATTCAGATAGCCGTGTGCCGCTCAGCTCTGAGACTTTGAGAGGGCTCAGAGACGCTCCACTCCTCAGCAGCACCAGAGGTCAGGATCCTGGACAGCTCCATCAACCGCAGCCTGCTTTCAATCAGCTCAAGGAAAACCACATGTCGACTCCGGAGTTCAGCATTAAATAATTACGTATCTTTAACCCCATGTGGAGCCTGAACCTCAGATTATACGCAGACAAATCACGAGTCGCATGGGTTACAGCTGTATATCATTTGTGCCTTTAGGTTTGACGGGTCAAAGGTCACGCTGTTTTGTCTCTTCATCACAATAAGGATGACACTGAGCTCCGGAGATAGAAGCCTTCACTTTAATCTCCCTGGGTTGAATTTCTTCTGAATGAAAGCTTGCACTTGCATCGTTACTTTTAGACACTAGACTCTAACTGAGTGCAAAAAAGCAGAATGAACACAGTCAGCAGTTCAGATTTGTTCACGACTGAAGAAAGTACATTATGCCCACTTAACAGTCCATTATCTAGATTCACTAATAAATAATCATGTGTTCATTGATTTTGCTTAATCAAATAAAGGATGCTCCTTCAGCAGAGACACGTCACCCGGACTCGAGTGGAGAGCTCAGGCAGTTTCCTAACAGCTGACTGTTGATTGTTATTCCGTATCAAATGTGACTTATCTTTAAACAAAACCAAATCTATTATTACGATATAAACTCCACTAGATGTATTATTTAGTCATGAAGAAATCAAACAAAACAAAAAAAACATACTTTTTAAAGTGAAAAATCAACAGCAACATGGCTTTGGAGAGGCGGTGGCCCGAAGTGACACCACATGTCAGTACGCTCAATATGAGACGGCTAACTTAGCTTAGCATAAAGACAAGGAAACAGCTAGCATACACAAGATCTGCCTATTCAGACTTCAAAGCAAGAAGCCATATTTTCTCTCCAAGCAGTAGTTGGAATTGAATATGGACATTAGTACTACTTATGAGGGCTGCAGTGGATAAAATAATGTACAAATCTAACAACACCTACCATAGTATCTATTGACGCTTTGGTGTTGATGCTTGTGGATATTTGGATGCATTTAAACAGCCTGCATATGCGTTAAGCAAGTAGAAATCTATTACAAATCTTGTTTTATTATAACTGCCCAACAGATTCTCTGCCTCTGATTCTTTCTGCACCAAAACAGCTATTTTCTAGTGAGCCATTAAGATCTGTTTGATATGAAATAACTTTAAATGATTGGAATTCAATACAAGATGCAATCCTCGATAGATATCATCAAAGTTCAGACATTTTAAAATGTCTTGACAAATAAGCTAGGACTGAAAAAGACTCAACTAAACTACATCCGTCATAGATATAAGAAAACCGATTCAACTAAGAGATAAAGGATAAAGGTTTCAAGCTATACATGTACAACAAGGTTTATGGTTTCAATGAAAGCTTAGTATTAACTCAATATTTAGGTTCTGGTCTGGGATTTTATAAAACACAAGAGCAGCTGTATTTTGCTATTTGCTACGGTATATACACTTACTGTGTAAAAGTAATTTTCTCATTGGGGATTAATAAAGTATATATTCTTCTTCTTCTTCTTGTGTTACAGAACTCTGCAATTAGTTTTTTTTTTTTATCTCAATGACTTTTATTGATCGAACCTATACAATGTATTTCAAAATGACAAAATACATATACCCTGATTCAGTAAGTTAAGCTGCACATCTTACATCAATAAATGCCAAGTGTGGCAAATGTAAATTCGAGTTGCTACCATGTCAAATAGATAAAAGTGAACAAAACTCAACCTTCTGGCTATATCTGGAACAGTTCTGTGGCATGTTTAAGAAGCGAACCGGGGGCATTAGACAAACACTTAGCATCAATAAAAGCACAACACAACAGGCACTATAAACACTTTACTTTGAAAGCTATTCATGGTCTGCATACATTTAGGGAATTAAACACAAACACATTAAACCCAGGAGACCTTAGCGAACCTCCTGTCATTGTATACGTATGAATAGGCCCTCAAGGTCTCTACCAGCCCTTCATTTCTGCTTTTTGCAGAGACGTTTCCTCTGGTAGAATTCAATGACTTCCAATGCAGGAGAGGAATTGCAAAAGGAAAATAAAGCAAGCAGGGAGAGAAGACAGAGGCAGGCGGACAGACAGAAAAGGAGCTTGTGTGAAAGATTTAGACGCTGAAATTGAAAATGCATAAAGGCAAAAGCAGGCTTAGCTCCAGCCCAAAACGTTTGGCTATTTCTCTGACAGCCAGGATTTTTGAATTGATTTCAACGAGAAAGAAGCATTCACCAAAACTACTTTGAATACATTTCACAAAGTCAGTAAGCATATTTAAAAGAGAAAAAAGCTCACGAGACACAAGACCACTCTTTATGTCTGTAACATGAAGCAAGTTGATGTGACAGTTTACCCAGGAGACAAAAGCAGCTCTGTCACTGGGCTTTTATTTCCATCCGTTATTTTCTGGGTCACATTTACCTAATTCACACCAACGCAACTCCGGTTCAAGCTCCGTGCTAGAGCTTTTCAGGTTCAGAACCGGTTCTTCGGTTTAGCTCCGGCTCTTTTCACACTGCCCAGAGTCCGACTGGTGCTGCGTCATTGCGTCATGGTTTGCGTCATGACGTAACCGTTTGCGTGCCTGCTTCTTAAAGCCAAACCGCGCGGAAACCCCTCACAGCTGACACCGACAACAACAACAATGGCCGATTGTGCTCCCGCTTCCTCTGTACCTCTTCAGAAGACCAGATTCCCAGTAGGTAGCTGGTCTCTTCAGTGGACCACTGCTGCTTGTTAAGTTTCTCCATCGTTGTGTACAAACTGGATAAAACGCCAGCTTCTTGTTGTTGTTCAGGAGTTGATCCCGCCCCTGCCCCCGCCTCGACGTAAGCGTGACGTATGCGGTGCGTTTGCTCTAGCCGGATAATTTTTTGGTGCTTGAAACAAACCGGATTCCGGAGCTAAGAGGCTGCTCCGCTGCGGTGTGAACAGGAAACCCGGTGCTTTTCAAGCTCCAGCTCCGAACCGACCCTGAAACACCGTTGGTGTGAATTAGGTAATTATCAAATTATAGAAAGTTCTTCTTGACCATGCAGACAGCAGGTTGATGAAATGTTCTGAACTTAAGGTCGGCTTACGAATTTCCCCCTCTTTCTCTTGTGCTTTCAACTGCGTCTCACATGTCTACTACGACTACATCTGAAGGACAGAATACCAGCCATAAATATGATATCAAATGCAATAAAGATGAAACAGAAGGGATCCAGCTGTCCGTGAACATCACACCCAGAGCTCGGTCACAGTATCAACTGTGTAAAGAGCAAAAGGTCCACAACCAGGAGGCAGAGGACGACCAGAGAAAGATCAAGGAGTCTGTCCTCATCCAACGCCAGAAGGCTTTCAACGATCCTCTGCGGCCTGCGAGTAGAGGCTCACAGATGGCTGAGCTAGCACTACTGCAAGCTAATCTGTTAGCATTGTTGCTGCCTGCTGATCATTAATGGGTTTGTATTACATTGTTATGAGATCACACGGACAATGCTTTTGTATATTCGTTTTCTATGTCAATTTGAACAATGACATTGATATTTCAAAATCAACTTACAATACAACTTATTTAAAACATATTTTGAAAAAAAACATGTTTCAAGGACCATAGGGAAGAGCATATCTTCACTAACCATATATAGTACAAGAAGACAAGCTAGAGAAAAATAGCCAACAGACGCATGTGGCTGTTCTCATTTGTTATCTGACCTTCGCCTTGCAGGTTGTCAGTTTAAACTGTGTTTCAGTTTAACATAGATTATCTTATTATATATGACCTTTTCATATACTTGTAACCAATGTGTTATACTTAATGGGGTATGTCATTTATTTCAGAAACACTTTTAGTTATATTCCATGGAATGCTCTTAACATCCCGATAGCAATGAATATATTAAATGCTTTGACAATAAATACATAAAGCCGTAGCGCTGTAAAAAGCACAACCAATCATTTTAGCCGGCCCGGCTAAAGTAACTGGATGGCCTACCTGCCTGTCAGCCTTCCATCTGTGCACAAACTTATCTCGTGCCCTCATTGGTCATGTGCACGTCCGTGTGTGTTGGAGGAGGGGCTCTGTAAGGAAGTCTGAAGGAAGAAGCAGATTTTTTCCAGTTGTGTATTTTCAAATTCTAGCGCACTCGAGCTGGTTTCTCCAAAATTACATACCCCACCTTTAAGTTACATTACTGTTGCATTACTTGGTTGAGAAAGACCGTCAGATGCAGTTGAAAGCGGAACAAACACGTCGTTTCAGATGTTGGTTCAAAAGTGGACTCACTAACCTTTTTGGAGCACTAAGAGTTCAGTGCCTTGCTCAGGGGCACGGCAGGCTGTACGTTTAATTAAAGTGTAGCCATGCATGCTGGGAAGGGAGGTAAAAGAGGACATGTGACTGTGCCGATGTGCTACCACCATTAGCCATTATTTAAAGCATGATTATGCAAATGTGTAAATCAAACTTATCTGTTTATAATGATGCCTTTTAGTTAATTACTAATTAACACACAGTTGCACATATCAAGACTTAACCAGACATGGTTTTTCTTCAGTTGAAAAGTGGACTAATTATAAACCCAGTATTTACTTAGGGTTACAAAATTACAAAAAACACACGGCAAGATATCGTGCTCATCTCCGAGCCTTCTCTGGCTCAATGTCTTCTCACTTATCCAGTTTGGCATGAATTATTCATATAAGCAGAGATAAGGAATGATGTAAAAGAAGCAGCACATACATCTCTGTGGTTAGGAATAGTTAATCAGAGCATCCCAAAGGGAAGGTGATAATGCCACGGAGTGGGCAGTTAAGACGGCTTCTCAAAGTTTATTTTGCGGCTGTGAAGCTTACTGTGTGGTCCAGTTGTGGACATGTTAGCTGGTGAAGGGTAAAGTTAGGGATAGGTGCTGATAAGGGTTGAGTAAAAGTAAATAATGAGTTCACACATGGATTGAAAGGCTTATCTGGGTAATAAAAGGCTTAACAGAGAGGAAAATAAGAAGAGACGTCATGGCGCTGAATAGAATCTGATACATAAATCAAATCCATTTATTTTCATTCTAACACGTAAGAGCGTCACCCACAACGTGTGATTCCACCCGAGTGCCAGATCAGGCTACCTGTGCATCTTTAGTTCACACATGAAGACACCAGCTGCACGTCCACCTGCTTCGTCCTATCTGCTCCGGGAAATATCTCTCTGCAGAAATGGTGTGGATTACGTTGAGATAGTGTGACACGGGTTACTGGAGCAAAACGAGTGTCAAAATGTGACAAATCTTGCTGAGCCCTCAGTTCCCAAGTCACCTTTGTCCATTCCCACCTCCATGCTAAAGAGGTAATCTGTCACAAGAGGCAGTGGTGGAGGCTATGGCAGATTTAACAGCAACACTGTGGTTTTCTGCCTTTAATATAAAAAACGGGCTCCGCGAAAGATACCTTGGAAAATGGATATACTGGCGATAGATACATGTTATATAATGTCAAGAAATGATAAGGAAGTGTGAGTGATAATGATACTCACCGTACTGAATAGTTCATGATACGTGCTGGAGACCGTTCGTCTGACAACACCCGGGGGAGCTTACGCAGGTAGAGCCGAGAGACGAGAGTTGTAAAGGCAGACTTGTGTGTGAATGGAGATCTGCTCTGACACTGGCCATGAAGTGTGAGGCCAATGTGGGCACCGGCCTGTCAGGTCGTAGGCAGAGATGGCTCCTCATTGGACTGGGGTTAATTATGGGGTTAAAGGCTTTGCCAAGACCATTTTTCATAATGATAGCTCTGGCAGGCAGTGGACACAGTTTGGAAATGTATGATCGCCCACAAAGAGGAAAGAAAATGAGAATCTTTCAAGCTCTCCCCCATACAGGATGTCATAATCCTGTCTTTTCCACTGCATAAACTGTCCTGGACACTTTGGTACAAGAAAACATAATTATTTGCACAACACTATTCGGTTCAGACATTCAGCAGGTTACCTTTAAAACATCTAAAGACTTGGAACCATCACTGGTTAGTTATTTATTATTTACAGGACAGGCCTTTTCTTTCTGCTCCCCAAAATATGACAGTCCAAAATATTCCCCTATAAAAGGGCTGATTCAGAAGGTGAAGGACGTCACAGCGCACTTCCTCAGACCATTACAGTTGAGTGCAAACACTCTCCACATGAGTCATCTTGGCTTTTTTTAGTCCTGCTGAAAACGAAACTGGACGGTTTTTACATGTGCAAAGTACACAAGGAAATAAAAAAAGACATTGCAGTGCTGTTCCCATCATCCCTCACTGACTGATCCTTTTGACACTGGATCCATGTTGAGTGGTGGACTTGCATATGTTCTGGATGGCCTGTACGTCCGTCACCTGTCTCCTGCTGAAGCCTGATGGGCAGGAAGGCTATCTGGATAATTAAAGCTGTGACGGCAGACGGACATGCCCTGTGGTGAGAGGTGAATGCTCACAGAGGCAGAAGTCCTTCTGTGTACAACCTCACTTTCTACCTCATTTACTCAGACAGCTCCAGTCTAATGTTACTTGAGGATAAACTGAGAAACTGATGAATAATTACAGATAACTTGAACCTTAAACTTACGTAATTTGTTGTGAGCCTACTGTGTATTTATTTCATTGTACAGTGCAGTAAACGGTAATTTGTTGGGTGCGTTGCACAGGCAAAACATCACCTCTAACCCCCCAGAGTTAGATGGATCCAACCGAACAGCAGGTATAATTACATTTCTAATTTGGGGCAGAACAATTACGGAGTCTTTCCAACAGTGAAAGCCCGTTGATGCTGTGTACACATGAGCAGTGTGGATGCTGACACCCTGGCTGTTTCTCTGTTTGTTTCATTAAGTCACAGTGACATCACAGAGCAGATGTTCAGGCAACACATCTCCACAACAATCTACCTGAGAGCTGTGAGCGTGCATGCATTCACTCGCACGCTCATAGCCACGCTCTTATCTTTGCTGCTGCATAAATGCTTCCTCATGTTCTCCACCTCTTTCATCCCATTATCTCCCTCTCATCGCTCCCCACACTGAGGGCACAGCACAAAATGAAACAAAAAAGTGCTGACTGTGAAATGGATGACGCAGTAAACATAGCTGCTGTGAATATCTCAATTAAAAGTGGCCTTGTGTATCGTTTGAATTATTCATAATGGTAACTGAATGCAGCTGCTACTACGGCGCGAGAGAAAACCTCTGAGTTACAGTTACAGTCGGTTAAATTACTCCATTTAACCTGCTAACGTGTTCAATGATAGCTAATGTACCTTGGGTCTATGAAACTATTAGAGACGTGGATTAGATCAGTTTTATTATTCAGCACACAACACCCCTCCACAATTAATGAGATACTTCAAAAAGCTGTTAATATGCAAACAAACCTACCAAAGTACACTTATAACAGACTGAAAAATCATTATCCACAATGTACATGTGGATAATGATGTTCAGGATTCACATAAATAACACCAGAGACGATAAAAAACACCTAAGTCTAATAAAAGTCCCATCACCCTCAATTCTTATTTTTTTGATGTTGATAATCAAACATTGGCAACTACACTGAACAAAAATATAAACGCTACACTTTTGTTTTTGCTCCCATTTTTCATGAGATGAACTCAAAGATCTAAAACATTTTCTATATACACAAAATAACCATTTCTCTCAAATATTGTTCACAAATCTGAAAAAATCTGTGATAGTGAGCACTTCTCCTTTGCCGAGATAATCCATCCCACCTCACAGGTGTGGCATATCAAGATGCTGATTAGACAGCATGATCATTGCACAGGTGTGCCTTAGGCTGGCCACAATAAAAGGCCACTCTGAAACGTGCAGTTTTGCTTTATTGGGGGGGTCTGGGGGGGGTCCGAAAACCAGTCAGTATCTGGTGTGAGGGTAATGTTGTGAATCGAGTGGCTTGTGTTCGTCGTCCATTACATACGCCTGCCCATACCATAACCCCACCACCATGGGCCACTCGATTCACAACATTACCCTAACCCTACCCCTAACCCTCACACCAGATACTGCCTGGTTTTCGGACCCCCCAGACCCCCCCAATAAAGCAAAACTGCACGTTTCAGAGTGGCCTTTTATTGTGGCCATTCTAAGGCACACCTGTGCAATAATCATGCTGTCTAATCAGCATCTTGATATGCCACACCTGTGAGGTGGGATGGATTATCTCGGCAAAGGAGAAATGCTCACTATCACAGATTTTTTCAGATTTGTGAACAATATTTGAGATAAATGGTTATTTTGTGTATATAGAAAATGTTTTAGATCTTTGAGTTCATCATGAAAAATGGGAGCAAAAACAAAAGTGTTGCATTTATATTTTTGTTCAGTGTAAGATGGTTAACATGATCAATATTAGCATGCTAGCATTGTCTTTGTGAGTGTGTTAGCATGCTGATGTTTAGCATAAAGCACCACCGTGTCCAAGTAGAGCCTCAAAGATCCACCAGCATGGCTGTAGACTTGTGTTACATAATGAGGCAGAATACACTCTTCTCGTATTATACCTCCAAGTATTAGGAAAAACATGAAAAGTCTAATCACTAATTTCTTTGCCTTAATAAATGCAAAAAAAGCAAACTATGACACTCCTGCATGTTTCTTTTGCTTACTACCGCACTGCTTAAATATTAGACATATCACCTATGGCGTGGTGTCAAACAGCGCAAATTAAAAGCTTTTAAGTGCTTCCTTGTGCTCATTAGCATAAGTACTGAATGGCAGGGACTGTGGCAGCTCTTTAGAAGACAGAGATAACCTCCCGAAATGACAAGCCTTGAACTTCACCTCTTAAAGGAATATGGGAGAGACAGAGGGAGTCATCTCAGCTGCCGTCTGAATGAGGGCACCTGGTGTGGGCCGTTGTTCTATCAACCCCTCCCATAAATCTCATCCACTTCATGAGAGTCACGTCTTCACTTAGATAATGAATTATGGATCCCAGCCAGGGTGATATTCAATTTTAGATGAACTGCATATCTTCATTTGGTGACAGGGCCACCGCCGCCATAATGCACAATCCCCTTCTAAGCAGCATGAACTCAGATAAAGAGAAAAAGCTCATTACTATATATATTCATGATGGGGACTTATGCAGAGTGCTTGTGCATGTGTTGTGCTCATGCTGTGTATAGGGTTTGTATATGTGAGCGCTGGGGCTTGCACAGGAATGTGAAAACAGACGATTTGCTCCACTCTAGAGCAGGCAGGTTAATTCTGCATGGTCTTTCTAAATGGGGAATAGTCACTACAAAATGCACCAGGCTGTTGTTCCTTCTGCCTGAATTCACACGAGTGGCTAGACTGATCTTTCCCCTGCTCTTTCTGCGCGGAAAAAGACTAAGATGCTGAGCACAGAAATATATAGTACATTTAAGAGAACATGGGCCAAAACTCTGTCTGAAGGTTCAGTGGAGCGTTTGCAAATGCAGGAAAAACACGGTGACGAGTGGCCTTTTTACTGCTGGGCCGCTACTTTACTGTAGATGTTATTATTTGTGTTGATATATGTAGACCATTACTTTGCCAAAGTGATCGCCTGGAAATAGGCAGGCATTTTAGAGATTGAAAAGGGTGTTGCATAATACTCTATAACTTGAGTTGCATAAAATTAGATGGCAACAACGGCAAGCTTCGTTAAAATGCTTTTAAAAATAGCTCAGGAAAAATACAGCCCATTTGACAAAGAACAAAAACACTCAATTGATATTTCACGACAAATTCAAATCATGGAAAATGCTCCATAATAATAAATGTGGCTCTATAATAAGTATGCATGTTAAAATAACATGCATACTTACTCATTTATCAGGTGTGTTGTGGTCTGGTCACTGACTGTGTTTCATCTGCCATCAAGTAGGGCGGCCTAGAATTTCCCCCCTGACAAATCACATACCTCGAGTAGACAACTGTGTGCAACTGTGTGTGTGCGTGTGTGTGTGTGTGTGCGTGTGTGTGTGTGTGTGTGTGTGTGTGTGTGTGTGTGTGTGTGTGTGTGTGTGTGTGTGTGTGTGTGTGTGTGTGTGTGTGTGTGTGTGTGTGTGTGTGTGTGTGTGTGTGTGTGTGTGTGTGTGTGTGTGTGTGTGTGTGTGTGTGTGTGTGTGTGTGGTGTGTGTGTGTGTGGTGTGTGTGTGTGTGTGTGTGTGTGTGTGTGTGTGTGTGTGTTTTTGTATTTTCTTAATATAGTTAAAAAAACGTTTCTGTGTTTGGAGGTGGAAGTGTTTGTAGTTGTTGCCAATCAACAAAAGAATAGTAAACCAAAATATTCAAAAGCTATTAATTGAATAAACAATAGGCTAATGATAGATACATGTTTCCAAATGTATAGGAGGGCTAAATCACTGGAGAATGTCTGGAGAATCAGCTGCTCTCTGTTCTCTGTCTAACCATCAACCTCTGCGATAAGGCAAGCCTTCTTCTTCCTCTTAGTTCTTCTGTTTAAATAAAATGAAAAGCCCTGAAAGCCTTATTAAATTAAAAGTGCCATTTGGTGCCTGTCTTAAAAAGGAGTCATACAATGCCTAAGAAAACCTCAATTTTAAACTTCAGAGAAAGATTAAACTACTGCAATCTCTGATGAAACAATATGATAATCCACTGGAGATGAACTCTGATGCCACAACCGTCTCCCTTGTGGCTGTCAGAGAAAAAAACACATCTCGCTACGCACTAAGGCAACATTAGACGTTTTAAAGAGCACGGTGTGTACCTCTGCCAACTCTTGGTCCTCATTTTGGATTCAGTTCAGAAAGATAATTATACAAGCATGCAATTGCATTCACTTCCAATTCTAACAATGTCTCGAGTGTGTGGATCAAACAAACCAAAACTTGCATTTCATATGGATTTAGGACACGGAGCCTCACTGACAGCTCTTCTTGGCAGTATATGTTGTATTAACGCCAAGATATACTTTCTCAGTACACACTTTCTCAGACTCACATGTTCATACAAGAGCACACAGCCTGTATACATTCCTCAAAAAATAAGCAACATCCTCCACACACACACACACACACACACACACACACACACACACACACACACACACACACACACACACACACACACACACACACACACACACACACACACACACACACACATACCATGTATACATCACTTCAGGGGACATTACATTGACTTACATGCATTTCCTGGAGACTTATCCTAACCTTAACCATAACCAACACATGCCTAACCCTAACCCTAAACCTAAACAAGTCTTCATCCTAAAATTAATGATCCCCCTTATGGGGACCTCCAATTTGTCCCCATAAGGGAAGCCAGTCCCCACACGTGACTATGTAAACAGATGTAGGTCCCCACAAGTATAGTAATGCTAGACCACACACAAACACACACACACACACACACACACACACACACACACACACACACACACACACACACACACACACACACTCACACACACACACACACACACACACACACACACACACACACACACACACACACACACACACACACACACAAAGACACTCAATGCAAACAGGCATTTTAAATGACAACGCCTTGTCTTTGGATGCTCAGGCGCACTTTGCCGCAATGTATTTGAGCAGACCTCCTTGCTGTCATGCTGCAGTAGTGCAGTCTACTCATTATCTTGTGTCATGTGACAGCATTTCTGAATCATTTGGCCCTGGGTGCTGAACCAAAAGGGGAAAAAACTCACAGCCGCCGCTAAACTCAGATGACAGTGAAAGCGAGAAATAACAATGTCCTTGTCCCTCCACGGTTTACATAAGAAATTCGACCGACGTCAATCATACACTAATGGGCCCAGTCCTCCAGAGACTGCTCTCTGTAGAACAACAGGTACAGCGTGCGAGGCAGAATTTGAGACGAGCATGTATGTGTGTGCAGTAATTCCACTCAGAGGCTCTTCATTATAATTTAAATACATAACCCTGTCAGCATAATAAAGACGTTCTATTCTTAATTATCTCCCAAATCCTGAGCTAAAGTTTGACGTGTCGGGATGAGCACCAGGATGCATTTCAACCACCTCCCACTATGTCAAGGGTTAAAGAGAGCAAATGGAGCTGGAGTGAAGAGGGGCTTGAGGGATAACAGATAAAACATCCAGTGAGACAGGTGAGCTTTAAAGATCAACATCAGAAAACAGATAATTGGATTCAAAGGTGAAAATCTATTAATTACAATTTACCTAAGAGCCTCTTTTTTCCTATAATTAGACTGTTAGCTTAATGCAACTGATGCGCCGCAGGTAAAGAGCACAAACATTTCAAGATGGTTATTTTTTATTGAAAACTGAAACTGAAACTCTGTTAGGGCTATAAGTGCACCCCTGGACGCAGACCATCATTTGGATAGGATCAGAATGTCATGGGTTCTACTAACGTAAAATGTGTATATATTTTTCTCTGTTAGATTTTGAAGACCAATTCACAAATCAAGACAAACACCAAGGAGATCAATGATGACTTCACATCAAAAGTTCACTTCAGTTTTACTTTGACAACATTAAACCTGGTGATACACCTTTGATTTGGGGGTAGGTTTTACAAATATATATTCTTATTCCCTCTGCTGAAAATGTAAGACTGTGATAATCTGATATTAAACACTACAGAAAGAAAACATGGATAACAAAAAAAATGCCATAGCAGATGCCAGCCATTGTAAGAGTATAGAATATAAAACATAGCAACATGCAACCACCAAGATACAACATGTAGTTTCTCAAATGCAGTGTACTGCAATACAAATCCTCTTAAAATAGGATCATATGGAGATTTCTCAGTTTCATTGGTGGTAATTCTCCTTGGACTGTCAAGTCCCAATGGAGAATGGAATTGTAATGATGGTTAATAAGACAATTTGAGGGAAATAAGAAAAAAACGGAATCCATTTCATTCTAAAGAATGACTCCACTGATAATCGTCAGAATGATGCATGGTACTGTAAGAGTTTGTAACGGTGGACTTTCCCTTTATTGCCATCAATAAATCCTGCATTTCACAAACAAGAAAACTATAAAAACCATACGGGTACAAAGCAATTGCTTAACCATCTGGCCCGAGTCTCTTTCATTGTCGCAGCCATATATAAGCAGGGATGCATGATGTCAGTGACAGCAGACGCAGTGAGCCAGGATCTGACGGAGAGACTGCAATGACAATTCACATGACATTGGAGGACATGACAGCAGACTGCAAACAGCTTAGCAACACCAAGGCGCTGCACAGGCACCATGCTGATCAGTTACATCATGAACACAAATACATGGCACCAACTTCTGTGGTGCACCAGCAACAGGAAGCAGCAACTCGAACCAATGAGCCAGGCACTGCGGGAGGTTACAAGCAGATATGGAAGAACATCGCACTTTGTTTCCAGCAAAACAAGTTTCAGCACATTTTCCGTTTGTAAGAAAGAATACAACAGTAATTGCTCTGAGTGTAACATAGATCACTCGGAAGAAGAAGAAGAAGAAGAAGAAGAAGAAGAAGAAGAAGAAGAAGAAGAAGAAGAAGAAGAAGAAGAAGAAGAAGAAGAAGAAGAAGAAGAAGAAGAAGAAGAAGAAGAAGAAGAAGAAGAAGAAGAAGAAGAAGAAGAAGAAGAAGAAGAAGAAGAAGAAGAAGAAGAAGAAGAAGAAGAAGAAGAAGAAGAAGACATGGTGGTGAAATGGCAGCGCTCTCAAACGATGCAGCACGTTTGCACTGTTTTGCCTACAGTGTGTGAAGCTTGTAGACATTTACGGCCTGCAAAACAAGCTTTAATGATTTCCTGCCGGTCGTGCTTGGCAGGGGAAGAACTTCCACAAGCAGCGAAATCACTAACAGATACTGTACAGCAGGTGCATTGGTGATTGAACCGAGTATGATCCTCACACTCGGAGGAGCTGAGCACAATCGATTTACCTCTAATGTTGTCAGGGAAACCAGCGGCAGCTCTCCGAAGGTGCTCTGACACAGTGTATATATATTTTTCATTTTTGGATGCATTTTTCCTTGAGTGTGTGATGAACAGAAACAGAGAAAGAGAGAATATCTGTTTGTGAAGACAATATAGAAGCTGTGTACATGTTTAATGTATGTCAGTTTTTAAGTACCCTAAAACTACATATTTACTTGACACAGGCCTTAAGCCGCCATGGTGCTAATGAGAGGAGCAAAGGAGGAAGTCAGCTGATGCCACTGAAGCGTAAAAAGTCTCCAGAGGGAGGAGGTTTGTTTGTCGCAAAGTTTCTCTTCCAAACCAAAAGTCAACATTCTTCTTTTTTTTTTGTGCAATCGTTTCCTAACCCCAATCAACTGTTAATTATCTATGGGTCTCTTCTGGCATGAGGTACAAAATCTCTCCATGTCTATTTCATGGTCAGTTCCAAAGACAAAGACTTTGCTTGTACATGTTAAGATTGACATGGTTTACAACCCACATGAAACAGCACAAACAATCCTTCCTTAGGGTGAGAATTTTACCATGAAACAGCCATCTCACTGAAGGCTTATCAACTTGGTCCCCACACTTGGGGATGCGTAACATATATGCAGGAAAGAGGATGCCAAATTTGCATCAAGGGAATTGTGAAGGCCGATTTGGCCAATGCTTCGAATGGGTAAAATATGTCAGATTCTTTCAAAACAAAATAACTTAAGACTGGGGCAGATTCCAATTAGGCTGCTAAAAGGCTTCCAGGTCATTGTTGTTGCATGCTTTGTTTGGGTGTTTTCACACTTTAGCCAATTAGAACGTTTTTTTGTCCCAATAATTTAGTGGGTTTGTTGAAATGTGAAAAATGTTGTCATATCCAATGTGGCTGAGGAAAGGGATCACTGATGCATGAAAAGGGGACTTGCATTTGCTTCAATCTAATTCCAGCATGAGCCCCTTGGGGTCTGCACCTGATATGAAAGCCATCATCTAAGCACATTATAGCAGAATAACAGCATTGGTGTGTCACATTATGTCATGCCTCAGTACATGTACAGACTGAAAAAGGGCTGTTGTCGTCCGCAGGCGAGACAACCCAAATGATTTCACCCTGCAGCAAGCGACAGGCTGAATGTGATACAAAGCGCTGGTCGTCTGTAAGCTAGCGAAGCTGCATCTGAATAATAAGGACAGGCTTTACTATGCCAAGTCACTTGAATATTATCCCGGCTGTCTCGAAGTCTTTTTGCCTGACCTTTCTTTCTCTATAGGCCTAATGTTGGATGCACTGTGACATGTTGTTTGCTGTCTATTAGTGGAACCAGACCATCTTCTTATAAAAATGCCCAATAGGCAGAGCTACTCAATAAGATAAAAATTAAAACAAATGTGATTTTGCCATCATCCATTCATCCGGGTAAATTGGCATTACGTTATCTTTTTATGTTCACATCACTTCCTCCGAAAAGACCGAAAATCCTACACGGAATATCAATCTGATTGTACAGCTCTTTCAAAACCTGTTAAGCCCCAAAGACCCCCTCGGCGGGTCTCTTTTTTTTTCTTTTTCACGACACGTCTCAGGGCATCTTAATATTTAAGAACCTATTAATGTGTTGTACCAGATTAACGGGAATAATCTCAGCTAATTTACGATACAAACCATTTTTATCAAAACAAAACACAAGTCTCATAAGATGCATCTAAATGACCCCTGAGCGAAAAATACTAACGCACTTTGGCACAGAACTCAAGATAAAGATACCCTTATTACTTATCGTAGCTGCACATACAAGATATCCGATTAAAGATGAGGTTCCACAGATTATATAGGTATAGTATCATCACTGAGCGATCCGAACAGGGGAAGCAAACACAGACATCACAACACGTACCTTTTACGGAGCTTTTACGGGAGATCGTCTCACCGTAGCTATCAATCTGATCAAAAGACATGTTCAATGGCATTAAAACGAGAAAAAACGCGGCTGAATCGGTTGATCCATAGGTTGATAATGTGTCTGTAGCTTTGAACAAATTATTTATAATCCATAATTCCATTTTTATGTAAAAATCGGAGAGTAAAAGTTAGCTGCTAATGGTAGCCACCAGAGTTATCGCAGCTTCCGGTTTTGGCTATGCGTCACTCTCACTCCTTATTTGGTAATGTGTGTGTGTATGTGGGAATTCCCCACGATTCCATTGGCTCTGACGGTTAGAAAGAGATGTCAATCATCACAATTGACCAAGGGGGGCCAGAGATATGGAAAATCCACCCAAATGACCCCAGAAGTGTTTGTTTTTTTGCAAAAATCTCTCTAAAAAGGTCAAATTTCACTTGTTTCGCATCAATCTTCATACAGGGTACTTATTTGTAGTTTGGATTCCTAAAGCTTTTAGTCTTCCATCCCATCATTCAAGGGTGGTTTTCACTATAAGTAATTTTTTTTTGGACAGACACAATCATTTACATTTTTTTACTGTGTTCAATCTGAATTTACTTTAACATAAAAACATCTATATTGATTCTGACACTTCTACATCCAACTCACAGATGTAACCTTGCTTTGAGAAAAAGATTATTAATTTAACCCTTTTAGAAGGGAAGATATGGTCATTTGTTCTGGGAATGTCATTTTGGAGCCTGAGACCTGAAAAACAGGCTCGGGGCCAAGCTCTTTTTGTTGTTGTATGTGTTACATGTTAAATTGATATAATGGCATACAGACATAAGTTATAAGGATGTTACCCCTTGGAAAGATGTCGGTTTTGGTCTTCACAAGGAGAATTATTATAATAATAAGTGTAAAAGATGTAAAGACTATAAATGAAGAAATGTGAGAATCTAACACAAGCAACAAGGCTCTTGGGATGGAAATGTCGGTTGGTCCAATACTTTGGTCCAAAGTGCAATATCTTGACAATTTTCAGATGCATTGCTATGAATATGGTAGACATTATTTGTTTCCAAAAGATAAACACACTGACTTTTATGATAATGAAACTACTCATCAAGTCGAATATCTTGGTAGATAACTTTGTGACTGAGCACTGCTTTTCTACTGTTAAGCTTGTGATCGTTCACCACTCAAAAATTCACACTATACTATACTAACCACTCTCTTCCTGTCCTTGTACTAAAGACAAACCCCCACCTGATCAATTGTTTGCCAGTGGGCTTCTAGAAGACAAAACCCAGGAGACAGTTTCAAACATCTTATTGATCTGACAGTGAGATCAAGCCTGAGTGACCAGCCTGAAGTGTAAGCCACCGCATCCGTGACCACAGGAACTACATGCATGCGAGTTTCGACACAGCAACAGACGTAATAAATAGAGGATAATTCATCTCCTTGGGGTGCAATCCTCTTAAACTGGTCAATTTTCCACAGCAACATTTGTGAAACATCGGTCAATATTGCTGACAAAGTGAAAAAGGGCTTATGCCATAAAGCCTGGATAGCATCACACATAAATCTCTCCCAGCGTGGCAAGATGGTCAAAAAAAGGTTGATAAATGAAGTGATATGTGCGTCCTCTGAAACGCTTTAAGTTTATTGTATTAAGGCAAGGTTGTGTGTGTGTGTGTGTGTGTGTGTGTGTGTGTGTGTGTGTGTGTGTGTGTGTGTGTGTGTGTGTGTGTGTGTGTGTGTGTGTGTGTGTGTGTGTGTGTGTGTGTGTGTGTGTGTGTGTGTGTGTGTGTGTGTGTGTGTGTGTGTGTGTGTGTGTGTGTGTGTGTGTGTGTGTGTGTGTGTGTGTGTGTGTGTGTGTGTGTGTGTGTGTGTGTGTGTGTGTGTGTGTGTGTGTGTGTGTGTGTGTGTGTGTGTGTGTGTGTGTGTGTGTGTGTGTGTGTGTGTGTGTGTGTGTGTGTGTGTGTGTGTGTGTGTGTGTGTGTGTGTGTGTGTCCATTTCAGGTGAGCCAAGCCATGGTGTATCAGCTGAAGCAATGCACTTCTCATTACTCTGGTCAGTCTGCTGTGAGCACTCCATCACACACAGCCATCATGCTGCCGTCAGGCCAGCTGCACCAAAACACACTCACTCACTCACACACACACACACACACACACACACACACACACACACACACACACACACACACACACACACACACACACACACACACACACACACACACACACACACACACACACACACACACACACACACACACACACACACGTGGAGCATCCGGTAACACAGCGTATCACCAAGCCCTTCACCCAAGAGCTACTGTCAAAAACTATGAATGGCTGCATCAGTGGCTCTCACATACGTCATGAGAAAAATCTTAATCGCTAAATTGATGCGTAGCCGCTACCCTCACTGGATTGCTGTCTGCACCGCTGAGTTATAGCTTTATGAAGGAATAGTAAACACTGACTGGACAGTGACCAATGCCGATGTCAAAACAAATCATCTGCACATTACGGGCAGGATTACAAATATTGTACGGAAGTATTTACTATAGGTGTTGTAATTACTTTGCTCTCATTGGATGAATAATGGACTGTTATCTACTGATCATGTCATATTATAAATAAAGATCTCTAATTGCTGTGGGATCTTGGTTTTCAAAGCATATTATTGAATTTGAAGATTTTAAGGTCATTTCATGAAGTGAAACTAATTAAAAGTTGACTATATTTTACTTAATGTACATGTTTTAACAAGGATGTAATGATTGAAAAGTGTCTTTTGTTAAGTGATTGTTAACATCCATTTGTTTAAAATACAGGCCAACAAATAAAAGTTATAATAGAGGAATTAAGTCAGTGTATCCCTTCTTGTAAGATGTGGCATTCACCGCTGACATTAAGACCACACAGGGCCACCATTGGCCTTTCATGAGCTTAGAATAAGATTAGATATTAAGGGGATTAGAAACAGAAAAATAACCAGAACCCATTTGTGTTGCTCCAACACCATATTCAAAGAATAGGAAATAGCTGTGTGCTGAAATGTGAAAAGTAACATTTGCCTAAACTGATAATCTGACAGCTATTGTCTCTGCAGTTTGTCCACACTTGGGCTGCAGCCATGTTTACATCCCTCTTGTATAGAATAAAGAGAGCAGGCCAATGGGTTGCTTCCAGTGGCTGAATGTGCTTCTTCATGATTATTAATTAATGTCTTTTTTCGCATGTCTTTTGTCATGTAGAGGAAGATTTGGAAACAAATATAAATGTGGCTGTATGTATTCAAATGAACTATTCAGCATTTTAGCTGATGATATATGGACCCTTTACTGTGTTAGCCTGCATTTTGTTATCACACCTATTTACAGTACAGTATAATGCATTTACTAGGGTTTAACTTGTGTGCTTAATTCAAGAAACACATTTGTTCTTAGCTTGTATGAAACAAATAAAAATGTTAGCTGTAACAAAAAAACCAGTTGAAGTTCAGTGCTTTGTGATTCAGTGACTGCAGAGTCTGTCTGCAAGGCATAATGTCTGACCTCAGATCTGTTTGATGACATCAAACAACACACCTTGCATCAGCTAGCCGGCTGGATAGATAGTTGGAGGGTGGTCAGATTTACTTTTTGAGTAAACTTAAAAGGCATGTATATCCGGCAGTGGTTTCTGCTGATGAGCAGATTCACTGGAACCAGAGGATGATACATTAAATGATAAGCTGCTGGTTACAAAATAAGAGGGATTTGTCTGTTATCTGTAATCTGTGAGTGGGTGCTGATAAGATAAAGAGGTTACACATTTAAGCTGTTTTCACAACAAATTAATGAAGTGAGGAGAAACAAAAAGAAAAAACCCTTTAAAATGAATCGAACAGAACTGTAGTTTCATTGTTTTTACAAGGTGACTTCTACTTAATTTAAAAAGCACTCATTAAAACTTTTTGTATTGTCACTGATGGTCTGGGTCAGCTGGTGTGAGAGCAGCCATATGTCATGGGGAACAAATAATGCTCACTAATAGCATACCAAACACCGAGCACATAAATAATGCAAAAGTTACAGTTTCTTTGTTCAAGGATACATCACTCAGAACCAGGGATCAGCATTTTGGGTGCCAACGTGCTGAATAGTCTTTGATAATAAAATGCTGAATGTAAATCCATGATCCATGCTGAGCCAGGGTGGAGGCCTTGATCTCAGTACAAAGCGGGCTCAATCGATGCAGGAGGTGTCCCATGAATCAAATCCGGGCCAGAACTGACGCTGATGAGTTTTGGAGAATCGATTTCGATGAGCATTTTGCTTAAGGTAAGGCCTCTTCGCCCTTTACTATAATTAAAAGAATTAGTCTGGTCCCAACAGCCTCACTTCCCCCTTTGTAAGTGTTGCATGTTTTTTTATTTTCGCACAGCACACAGTTTTCAATAATAACTGTGCAGATGAAACACTCACGCTAAACGAGGCTTCTTACTTCGAGCAGACACTGTCCTTTTTTGCTGACAGAAATTACAACTGTTGCTGGTGGGTTTTATCAGCTATAGCTCGCTCAATCATTCTAACATTAGCTATGAGTTGGATATAAAAACACAATTTCTGGCATGGTCCGTGTTTAAGATATGAAAATACCACCACTGTGTTTGGAAAGTGTGATGCTATCTCAGTTGACATTGTTGGGGTTTTTGGAGTGTACATTTTCCTACAAAAGCAGGACAAACTGCTACCATTAGCCTAAACTTCCACATAGTGAATTCTAACAGGGATTCTTTATTCAAATCCCACCACTTAATTGAGTTAGTTAAAGAGGTGCTATCACTTGGACATGGAAATAAGGCTGGTTTATTACAGTAGGCTAGTTAGCTTTTATACAAAATGCTAATGATTCCAATCGCCTCATAGCAGACACAGACACTTTTTCATAATATTCAACACTTATTTTCTTTGTTTCTGCCTATGGAGAGTCAAAAGAAATACCACAAGGCAGAGAATTGCTCATGTATGTCATATAAACCGCATCAATAAGTGTTGAAAGCTTGACATATTGATATGATTGCTAATAGGGTGACAGTTTTAGCTATCACTAAAGATTGATAGACGTATTTCACTACCATGTTCATCTCCATCACACCATGAACGACAGCATGCTTAAAAATTAACATATGACGTTCAAGATGTCACCAGAATTTAATCACAACCCTGTCCCCACGACTATTTCAGCCGACATTTCCTCTGGTATCCACCTGTTGGTCCGGTCCGGTCCACTGCCTCTAAGGCTTCAGCTCGTGATAAATGAGCCTGTCGTGCCCTGTTTACTCCCCAGCGTCACTAACACCGCTGATTTCAAACCCACCTAATTTTTAAATACATTTTCTGTCAGGTGTGTACTTTTTCCATTTAGTCCAGGTTGCTGCCCCCAGAAAAATGAGAAAGAGGTGAGCATTGCACATTGTTATTCAGAAACGACATTAATCAAACCTAAAGGCAATGAGAAAGGAGGAGATGAGAAAGTCTGAGTCAAACTGAAATTTGAGACGAGTCTCAGTGCGACAGAATCTGTGCCAGGATGGTAAGAACATTAAAAAGAAGGAACAGACATTAAGAAGGAGAGAGACAAGGAGAAACACTTAAAGGAAGAGAGAGTATTTAGAAAAGAAAAGCCAGCAGTGTGTACACAAATAAAGGTATGTAAACAGGAATGTGTGAAAAATTACTGTATAGAGAATATGAGAAAAATAAAAGTGATGAGGTGAGACTGCTGCGTGATAGATTTGTCGAGCTTGATGAATGGGCCTCTTATTTACCAGAACCAAAATGCATTATCAAAAACACTGAAACAACATGCCAATATGTCTTGTTTTGAGCACACGAGGAACAAAATGGGTGTTTGTCCTTGTCTCAGAAGACATGCCTTGAAAAACTCACACTCCTGTGGCGTGTGTTTCATGGAGCAGGTGCGAGGGGACGAAACCATGACGACTGAAATGATATCTCCTAAAAGTTAGATATTACATTACATGTTACTTGTTAGACGCTTTTATCCAAAGCGACTTACATACTCAATACTGTGGACAATTTGGGGTGAAGTGTCTTGCCCAGGGACACAACGTGCTGACTGCAGTGGGTTTGAACCTGTGACCCCCTGATCCCAACACCAAGGCTCTATCCACTGCAACACACGCCCCCCTAGATATAGTGGGAGAATGGCAAACCACACAGCACTTGGTGTGATCACAGCATAACAAAGCCAAGCATTGTCTACCAATTTATGTAATATTACATCAATGAACCTCAAAGGAAACACTAAACAATCAAAGGTGTTGTGATATCTTGTGTTGCTTGGCATTTTTTAAGCATGGCCACACATGAATAAATGAGCCGGTGCTGTGAAGGCTAAAAACAGAACATTGCATAATCAGGTGACTTTGCAAAGGCGGTGCAGTTTCATCTTACTGTCACACAGATTGAATGAAGGCCAAGAGTGATGACATCGCAGCAGGGAGTGAGAGGAGAGTTTATCCTCTGGCCTCGAGGAGGGACAAAGGACAATGACTCTGAGTGCACAGAGAAAGAATATATAAACATCTCTCCACTCAGCTCTTTTTCATGCTTATACAATCATCCCATCCTTCCATTTATTGCCCGTGTAAAACTTGCTTTACTTTAATGCTTTGGACAGTGAGATAAGCAGCTTGGAAGCCTGCATTTGTCAGGTCCCAATGAAGTTCTTGATGAAAGCCCTGCAGCCTGTGTGTCCATCTGTTTGACAGTGAATCACGTCAGAGTTGCACAGGAAATAGATGATGGGTTGAGACAAAAGCCGCTTTCACACCTGGGTTGCGTTCCGATAATCCAAAGATCAGCTCCTAACGTCTAACCCTATCTCATATTCCTTGACCTCTGAATGAAACGTCACGGGGTTAAGGGATAGTGGATAGGAGAATTAAAAAGGACTTAGGAGAAGAGACTGCGGTACTTTGAGAATCCGACTGCACTTTCACTATCCGACGTGTTTATGATGCACCAGCGGACGTCATAAACGTGCGTCTGCTGCTGTGGGGAAACCATGGAAACCACAGTTTTCTATACAGCGGACTACAACATGGATGTTTAATAAGAACGAGGGACTCCTGTGAACTCATCTAGAGACTCTGCTCCGTGCTCTGATGCTGCTGCTTTGCTTTATGAACGTGGACAACAGAGAAACATATTCTTCAGGACCAAAGTTGGAATTGAAATAAAAAAGGAAAGTGAAACTTATGCCCGTCACCCTCTCCCTCCGGTCCACATTAATACAAATGATCCCAATACGTATGATTGTATGAACTAAAGATCTTAAATCAATACAGATGTATTTATTATAAACGTTAGTCCTTAACATCTATCACTGTGTATATCACCATTCAAACATCTTTTAAAAGTTGAACAAACTCCACACAGCTCAGTAAAGACTGTGAAATGTTGACTTTATTTGATCATTTCAGTCAAAACTAACGTTCATATTTCTCTCTTTGATTATAATACTGATGAACGTTCAGAACAAAGCACTTACCACATACGTTTTAAAATAAGCACCAAGGCATTGTGGGGCAGCATTTTCTCCTCTCCTTTCGGTAAGGGAGGTCCAGTGGTTCCTAAGCTAAAGGAGGTTATAAAGGAAGTTTGAAACCTCCTTTCCTATCATCTAGAGAATTGGAACGGCACTCATCATGGCTGCCACTGACGTACTTCCGGGTCATTTCACTTGGTTAGGAAGGTTCCTAAGCTAAATGGACTATTGGAACGCAACCCAAGTACTTTTCCGTACGTAGTGCCGGCACCAATCGCGTTCACACCAGAATAAGTTCCATGAGGGAAGATTGCGCAAATGAGCCGCTGACGTCACTTCGTCTTCTTCTGCTTTGGGTTTACTGGCAGGCCGCAAACCACTTCACGGCGTATACTGCCGCCCAAAGTCCCCGGCCGGAAGTCCCCGGAGTTGGGGACTTCCGAGTAAATCACCAGAACGCCGACACCTCCTCATCACTCCACCACTCCCATGTTTTTTTTTGTGTTGCCATAAGTTATTCTCTCTCCGTTGGTGCACGAAGCTAATGCTAATGCTAATAATGCTAATGCCACAAATACAATGGCAGCTTCACAAAACTTTTCAGAGTTTTAAGGGGGGTGGTTTGCAATTCGCCCAGCCAATCGAGATTGGTACTTTTTTGGTACCACCTCTCTAGCAGGCACTAAAAATGGGGGTAAAAGTTCCCGGCACTAAGTACTCTTTTTGGTGTGAACGCAACATAAGGGGTACTAACGGAACTAAACGGGAAAAGTACGGGGAAAAGTACTCCGGTGTGAACGCACCTAAAGATGGTGTGCTTGTGAGCTATTTTTTGTCCAAGTCAGAGTCAAGTTATTTAAGGAAGAGTAAGTCCAAGTGTTGTCATGGTAGATTTGATCTCACTGAATGCTGACTATTAAGGGAGATTTGAACAGTGGTTTAATAATCAAATACGTTTGGTGCCAACATAGTGCCTCCTTTAAAGGCCCTTTGTTTGTAGCCTTTATTTAACCAGGTGAAGCCCCTTGAGATCTAAAGATCTCTTTTTCAAGGGTGACCTGCAGGACATTAGTTACACATGTAACATAAAAACAACAGAACAACAATAAGGATGACATACAACATAATGTACAGGGTACAGTTTACAAAACTCTATTTACAGTGACAGGTACCATGAGTATCAAACAGCATGTCACCCAGCCGAGTTTTAAAATGATGCAGGGGAACCAAAGTTAGTTTAGCCCTGGGCATCTCTCCCTGAGAACAGACAGGGACCCCCAGGACTTCCAGAGTTGCCTGGCAGTTTTTTAAAGACAGTATCCCAAGGACTAGGTAGGTGGAAGGCTCACTTCATCTTTATTGTATGTCCAGTGGGACAGCTTCCAGAACTCCCCCTTTGGTACTTGTTATTTTATGAAGTCTGTTCTTTTTCCCCTCTCTATGTGATGCGGTTCCCTGGAAGTAATCTGATTTACAACTTCTTTTCATTCTCCGTTCTTATGCATATACTCCAGATATCTCCTTTCACACTATTTCCCCTCTACCACAAGCATTGCTAGTCTGATAACATATTTGTTGTTCGAAAACAGGTACTGGATCTTGTAAATGACGTAACTTTGCTTCGCACTGTGAGTTTTGTCCTTGGATTGTACTGCATATCCCCACCTGTGATGCTTCAAAAAAGACTTGGAGTTACAGCCCAAACTGTCAGGATAAACAAACAAATACGCTTGGCTGTCAGTTTCGTACATCTGAGAGAAGTTGAATGCTTTCCAACTTAGATCATATCGGAATTCAAGTAGCTACATAAATACGAAAACACACCGGAGTTACATCTGTAGTTTCAGCCATCCTTCAGAAGCACAGGACAGCAGTGTTTTTGTTTAACATGTTGGGCATATTGTCTGTATTTGACACTCTAGAAAGAGACAGTAAATGAGAGTAGAAAGAGAGAAAGGGAGATGAGTTGGACATTGCAATTAGCTCCTCATGTATTTTAAACATCACCTCCAGCAATGTGATATTCAGTTTGCTTATAGTGTACAGTATATTAGTACATTGTGTTTACAATGTTCTTACAGCACCTCAGACGTCGCCATTCATTCTAACGAAGGCTTTGTTAGCATTTGTTAGCTGTGATAGTGATAAAGGCCTCTTTTATGTTCCCTATTGTTTTACATCCATATAAAAGATGCTTTGCTGTGCTTCCTCAACACACACATCTCCTTCTGACGCTCGCCCACATCTTAGTAATCCTTGGGAGGAGACAGAGCTGGCAGCCTCACATCGGCCATCCAGGGACAATGCGGCAGGCAGGCAGGCAGGCGAGCAGCTCTACTACAGTAGTGGCATGGCAGGTTCAGCTGAAGGAGAGGCCCTGACACCCATACTAATGAGACTACGCAGCGCAGTGACCAAGCGTATGCAGGAGGATGAGGCAGAAACAATCTCACAGCTCGCAGAGAGCATATCACCTCATGGAAACCCTCCTCTCTCCGCCATTCAGAGAAAAAAAAGTTATTTGCTCTCTTCTCTTTCCATCTCAATCCTCTCAACCTTTGAAACATTTTTGACAAATCCATTGCACACTAAGCATTCAAAACAACACATCCCCGACAGTGGCCAGACATCGATCTTGTTACTGCAGGAACAACAGCCACCGTTGGTCAGTTAGTCAGGAAATACGCTGCAGGCTGAGCACAGACCGACTAGCTTTCAATTACAAATTATTGAAATTAAATGAATCCACTGCAGAGGTTTTTCTTGTTATCCTAGAGGGCTAACAAGCTACCTTTGGTGGAGACAAAGAAATCCATCTTAATTGTTTACAAAGCATGTGTACACATGAGATAATCCCTATCAGCATGACAAGACATAAACAACACCTTTCATTTCATTTCATTTCAAACCTTTATTTAACCAGATTGGTCCCATTGAGATCATAGATCTCTTTTTCAAGGGAGACCTGCAGCATATAGGTTCCACATGAAACATAAAACAATAAAGGACATTATACATTATATTTACAGGATACATAGTTATAGACATTTACAAGTGCCCATTGTATCGGCAAGCATTTCATTTACCCTAGCTTTAAAAACATGCAGAGGAATGAGATTGCTCAGTTTCAATTCTTGCTGAAGATTGTTCCAAGCAAGTGGAGCTGCGCACATAAAAGCTGTCTTACCTGAGACAGTCCTTGCTCTTGGCACATCCAACAAGACCACATCATGTGACCTCAGACAATAGCTGCTTGCAACTCTCTGTGTTATCAGCGAGCAGATATAATACGGGAGTTTACCCAACAAAGCTTTATAGATAAAAGTGTACCAGTGACTGAGCCTCCGTACAGAGAGTGATGGTAAACCTGCCTTGGTATACAGTGTACAGTGATGTGTAAGCGCTTTACAATTTGTGACAAATCTCAGAGCACTGTGATACGCAGCATCCAATTTGCTCAGGTAATTGGCAGGTGCATTCATATACAACAAATCCCCATAGTCCAGCACAGGTAAAAAGGTCATAGTGACTAGCCTTTTCCTGGCCTCAAGCGAGAAACAGGACTTGTTTCTGAAAAAGAAACCTAGCCTAACCCTCAGTTTTTTTAGCAGGTTATTGACATGAAGTTTAAAAGAGAGACAATCATCAAGCCAGATACCCAGGTATTTGTAACAGGCAACAACTTCAAGTTTTGTTCCTTGCGTAGTTACAATATCTAAAACAGGCTCTGGAGTCTTTTTAGCTTTTGAAAAGAGCATTACCTTGGTTTTCTCAACATTTAAAAGAAGCTTTAGTTCAGAGAGCTGAGTCTGAATAGTGTTAAAAACAGCTTGTAATTTAACAACAGCCTCTTTAATGGAGGGACCTGCACAATACATCACAGTATCGTCCGCATAAAAATGTAAAGTAGCTTCATCCACATCATCACCTACACTGTTAATATATATGGAGAATAAAAGTGGTCCTAAAACAGAACCTTGTGGTACACCATTAGAAATGTTTAACCACTCAGAAGACAGCCCATCAAAGTGAACACATTGGGACCTTTCAGAGAGGTAGTTCACAAACCACCCCACTGCATGGCTGGATATGCCTATACTGAGTAGCCTCTGCTTTAAGATGCGATGATCAACGGTGTCAAACGCTTTGGAAAGGTCATTCAGTATTATCAATAAAAGAGGAACTACAAGCCAAACACAATGTTTTGTCAAAGCTACTACAGAGTTTACGCATTCAAATATTTATCTGGTGTGTTGGCAAGAAGGCAGCAACAGATAAACGCACCGGGGCGCTGAAGTGATTATAAAAGCTACAACCCATGACCCATATAATCAAATAAATTCAAAGGAAGTCCAAATCATTTTGAGTAATGTAAGCATTGAAGTCATTTATATTATCGCATTACATTTCATTTAGCTTACGCTTTTATCCAAAGTGGTTTACAATAAGTGAATGAAATGAAAATACAAACTCAAAACAGCAAGAATCCTGAAAGTTCTGTACATCGGCTTCCAATAAGCCAAACAATTGTAAGTGCTACTGCATTGGCCTAAAATAAGTATACTCCGTCCTTCTCCACCTTGTATTGAAATACTATCGTATATTGGTAATGTCTTATGTGTTTTTTTCCCTCATGATTCAAAGACTTAGTGTACGGATCACTCAAATGCAACCAGTCAAAATAGGCATCAATTTAAGGATTTCTCAGATTAAATAAATGAAGCAACAACAGAACCTGATGGTATTTATTGAATGTGCGCCACACACATTAAAGCATGAGAGAGGAGGATCAGATGGAGAGCTGAAGAAGCAGAGTGCAAACATTGACCTTTGGGAGCCCTTGCAATTCTCCAGAGGAGATTCATCAGCACCACCAACACATTAATAAAGGGTGAGCCTGCCGCCTTGTGATGACAGACAGATGCTCTCCATGCAGGTAGTGAATCTGTGGTTCACATGTCTGTCATTACTCAGCTCCTAAAGCTCGACTGCACGTTTCTGTTACCATAGCTTTAGAAATATATAGCGTGAGGAAATCTAAAGCAGCTTCTTTTATGAATGACCTACGGTTATGCTTCCAGACAGGATCCCGTTGGGGAAAGCTGGAACTGCATTACATCAGACTGGATTTGCCCTCCAGCCTCCAGTGAGGCTCAGGAGCATCTTGCTGCCACAGTACCTGCCAGTCTTTAGGAACAGCTGCCTTCCTCCTGCTGTGAATTATGCAACAGTGGTGTTAACAATGGAGCCGCACTGCCTGCAGAAACACAAACAAGGATGTGTACCCTCTGTAGGGTGAGGAGGATGGAGGCTGCTGTCTACAGTTTGCACGAAAGGAATGTACAGCTCAGGGTGACCTGCTTGTCGACTGACGCTCCACGCAGAAGGATGACAGTGAGACCGGAGGTCGAGTCAAGCTAAAGGAATCTAAGGGTAGCAGACAGGCTGCTGCGGCGACTGAGAGGTTTAGGTACACACACAAACAAGACAGCGGATGAATTGCAGAAGTCAGTTCTTCTGCTGTGTTTCTAATCCTGCCGCAGTGGCAGAGCAACACAAGTTTCTCGATTACATCACACATCTCCTCTGAATCCAGCACAGCACTGAGGTCCGTTAGCCCATGTTAATGAACTGGGAACTAATCAATCTATTGAGCACTGTGGTTGATTACTAGATACTATCTTGTTTATTAAATATTAATTGTGTTAGACTGTACACAACATACAAGGGGACAGTCGTGATATAATGAATATATGGTGCATTACGACAAGATCTCATGTCACTGCGTATAAGCAATTATTCATGTGACTTGGAGTGCTACTTAAACAGAACTAGCTCCACTTTGGGCAACGAACGAATGCACCAATGCATAATATATATTGATGAAGCACACATGGGCAGACGTCATATGTGCTAATGCCGTTATGTTTAAGAGTGAGAAGATGGGAACTCATTGTTATGCAAATCTCTTGCAATGCTAATCGCTAAGATAAAACAGAGAGCACTGCAGAGTGTATTAACTTAGTTTGGGAGGATTTATAACTCAGGGATTACCAAATAATGAAACACAATGTTTAGCAAATTGAAACACCCTCAGTCTGATAGAATGTGCCGTTAAGAAAATACAGTTGTCCGTACATATAAGGGTCTGGTATGAGGTATGACCTGTTATATATGGCAAAGTTCATTCACTGACAGCATCGAGGCTGAAGGACAGGGTTCACAAAACTCTAATAAAGAAAAAACATAGTAGCACACCTTGTGTCATGTGGCAAACTGTTCTATTTAACTGCAAGGTTGTAGTGAGGGTGAGTGATCATGAGAGTGTTTGTGTTTAGAAATCCTCGGGGACGTGTTGCATCTATCGGTGAAAAGGGAGACAGGCTTCGAATTGCCTCACTGCTGAGGATGACACAGTGCCAATCAGTCCTTCCAGCAACAGTCAAAGGTTGTGTGTGTGTGTGTGTGTGTGTGTGTGTGTGTGTGTGTGTGTGTGTGTGTGTGTGTGTGTGTGCGTGCGTGCGTGCATGCGTGCGTGTGCGTGCGTGTTTGTGCGTGTGTGTTTGGGATGAGGGAATGTGAGTGTGTAATGTCCAAAGGTTTGATTTTATTCTCGACTTTTTTTGCCCCGACAGTGACAGGCTGTGTGGGTGCACTGAAAGAGTCTCTTCTGACCAAACATGGATGTAAGTTACTAAAGTAGTAAACAAGACACGGGGGCAGCAACACATGTTGGGAGCAAATAATAAAACTATTTCAAACCAACCAGCATCAAACCATCAATGCTAAACCACTAATTAGCGTTCCTGCAAGCAAACAGTAAAAAGTGTTATTTTGTGTTCACAGAAAACCCTGTCTTCAAGATACAAACTTGTACAACACTAATTTGCAACAAAGAACATGTTTTCAAATTAATTAATTTAACATATTTGTCAAGTCACAAAATGTACTAAACAAATCATCTTTAATTTGTCTTTCCTTACACTATCAGCTCTTCCAATACAATATCCACTTGTAGAGACTTGTAGAAGATTGATTTACATTTCGTGATTGGTGATGATTAGGCAGTCCAACTACTACAATTCAAGCAAAGATCATGGTCTTGGTTGAATATCTTTATATTATGCATGTTTTCCTAATGTATGTTTAAATTAAGCAATATGCTTAACAAAACCTTCACAATTGTGGATTTCAGTTTTAAACTGAACTACACCAGGGCCTTTGGATGCAAACAATATTGAGTCATAATGCATCTTTGACTTCTGTATGGTGCAAAAAACATAGAATATCCTTCATTAAAAAAACATTGGCAATGAACATAATCCTGTCTGCATTAACGTCACACAAAAATGTTTCCAATAAATAAATGAGTGGTAGGCTATGCTCAAACGTTATTTCTAGGAGACGAGGTTGTCACAAACATGTATCGTTGATGGTTCGGCTTTTAATGCACGCAATAGAAAGTTTTGATATGACTGCAGTTTTCTAACTTTTCTGTTATCTCAAGCTATGGCAGCGACTTTACGTTAGTATTATGCAATATCTTGACGCTGCGCACAGGCAGGATTAAGTCAAAGCCAAGCCATGGGTTGATTTCCCGTCTCCAGCTCAAGCTTAGTTTAATCTGCAGTTCACAAAGGGCTACAGTATTCCTTCCTGAAATCCTTCACTTAAATGTGAATACGTGAGTGAAAGTGTCAGTGAAAGTGCACGCCAACCTTGAATCAGTACACTGCCAGTTAGCATAGACAGTAAATGCTAGTTGAAGTGATTAAAGGCTTTCTTTCAGTTGTTACGTGTGATGCTTCCTGCACTTTCATGGCATGACAGCTGAAAATGGTGTATACCCTCCACTTACAACATTTTTATGTGAGTGTTTTTTTTTTGGTTGATAATTTAATGAGAGTAGGATACTGACTGCAGAGTTACTGCTGTTGCAGGAGAGACACATTTACATGTTAAAGGTTGGTGCCGTCCTTGAGAAATAAGAGATTCTTTCAAATTAAAAGTCTATTAATGACAGTTTTATTCACTCTGACAATCTCTCCCATGTTGCTTAGGGTAGAAACAGCTCAATCACAAAGGTGTGAGGAACTCTCAGTCCAGATGTTATGTGTTGGATGCCATATGTACAGATAATAGGTAAAACAGTTAAGTTAAACATCAACCATCACTAATAAAGAGCTTCTGCTCACTGTATTTAGTCTGATCATTTGTTTAATTTGTGGACTATAATTATAAGAGTAGTTTCTATGTTAATCTTTGTTTTAAACAGAACAGTAATCCTTGGAATTATGTCAATATTGGATGATTCTACAACAAACATATATCACGTGACTTTGTTCAGTATCAATGCAAACAAACTAAAGAGTTGATGCAAGTGAGCTTAAGTGGTTTATAGTTAGAGCTCAAGTATCTTGGTGAACGAATAGGAATCTATTTTCGCTTTATCATTACATACAAATTTCAACCACATTTACAAATCTACCTTCGTGTGGGTCAGATGGGTTAATCATATCTATTGACACATGGGACCCTGATATCTGTGCGTAACATAATGTGGAGCCATGCCAGTCAAGAGGTTAAAATAATCTTCTGGTGAGGTGAGTGAGAAGCGGCGATGGCATCAGGCGTGACAACACGAGATGTTGTGTCCATATGGTGCTCGGGGCCCGGGCTGTGACACGGGCACACCCGGGGTCAGATCTGGGTATGAGATGTAATCGGAGTCAGAAGCCAGAAGGCAGCCATCCCATGGTGTTAATCTTCAGAGGGCTCAGATCTGCTCCCTGACTCTCTATCAAGTGCACACCCTCGCAGTGAACATTTCAGCCAAGGCAATCAATAGTCAGTAAGTAAAATACATACAAATTAATTGTGACAAAATCAATTTAACTTGCCGTTAAGTAGAAGGAATCTCGCTGCAGGCAGTTTGAGGCAGGAATTGATATTTCCCGATGCAGTGAGAGCTTGATAATAATTACCAATAAAGTAGGATTAAATTGTACAGCTCTGGCTGCACGCATGCGTTTGTTTAACAATGTTGACACATGCTTGGACATCAACACACTAGTCAATATGTTTTGCTGCCAACCTGCAGTTCTGTGTTTATGCATTTGCTTTGGAGCTGCAAGATGAAAGCAGGTTTCAAAAAGGCAAAACAAATCAGTTTTGAACACCAGCTTTTCTAATAAAGTAACTAAATCCAACTTGTGATTCAAGGGTGGTGGATATTACACTGAAACCCTGAGAGCTCTGTTCCTGTCCACAAAGTATTTTAATATTTATATTGAATATATATAACAACCACCAAGTCTATGCACGCTCTTTGTAGTGGCAAAACAAAATATCCCTGAGCTTCAATCACTGCATTATCTCCGCTGTCTCCTTGGTGTCCTGTGTCTTTTCACACAACACATGCCTCTCTCCGTCATGTCAGGCAGCTTCTCCATCAAGGCTGATTTATTTTTTGTCCGTACAGCAAACTAACAAATAAACCAAATATTCAATTAAGACCCAATTTCAATGTTTAATATCCCAAGAAAATGTGCTATTCTTCAGCCATTGGATAAAAAATACGGACTACCATAAACACATTGACATGTACAAACAGCTGCTGCTGGGATCTCCCCCACATCGGACACACGAGACAGCATTAATCACCAGGGGACACAGACTCATTAATCGCTGTGTGCTGATTAATTGTCCCTGGTGAGGAACGTTCAGCTTAACATGCAAATGTGTGTCAGAAGATCCATTCAGCGAACGCAGCCCAGGCAGGGACTTATTGTAAAATGACACATGCAGGCAGATAACAAGCCACTTGTCCGGGCCCACTGTAAAACAGTTGTTTCTATTTTCAGCTCTTATACAAGAAGTGGAAAATGTGAGATGGTGCAACTCGGATATGACAAAGGCTGAAATGCAACGAGTGAAGAGAGGTGTTAAGTGTGACGTGGTGAACTGTTTATCGATCGAACGGATTTGTCCTTGCTATTTAGTTCATTATACAAACAAATCAGGGAGATGAGGAGTGAGGAGAGAAGAAGAACAGATGAAGGGAGAAGAGAGGCATGGCAAAGAGAGGATAGGTTAAGAGAGAAAGAAGGAGGAAACTAAAAGAAAAAGAGGATACAAAGGAGAGCAGAGGAAATAAAATGCCAAAGGAGAGGAGAGCAGAAAAGAGGGAATGAGAGAGGAGAGGGAAGGAGAAAAGAGAAAAAAAGGAGAGGGAAAGTGATGAGAAGTGAGAGGAGAAGATGAGAGGAAAGGAGAAAGGAGGAAGGAAAGGAGAGGTGAGAAATGAAAGGGATGGAAGAGGTAAGGAAAGGTTGGGAGAGGAGACAAAGGGGGGACAATGAGAGAGGGGGAAAGAGGGAAACAGGGGTGGGGAAGAAGCAATGACAAAAAAGGAGAGAAACTGAAATGAGAGGAGGGGAGATAAAAGAACAGGAGACGAGGAGAGGGGAGATAAAAGAACAGGAGACGAGGAGAGGGGAGATAAAAGAAGAGGAGGAGAGGGGAGATAAAAGAAGAGGAGGGGAGGAGAGGGGAGATAAAAGAAGAGGAGGGGAGGGGAGATAAAAGAAGAGGAGGGGAGGGGAGGAGATTGCTGAGCTCAGTGACCTGATGGCAGCAAAGGTCATTGACTCAGCAGCTATGAGCATCAGAGGAGGCCGACTGTAATCACCTCCCAACACTTCATCAGCTCCTGCATGAGGCCGACTCATAGCTGTATTACCAAGGTAAGAGGCTGAAGTAATAGAGGAGCGGGATGAGACGCTCTCCTGAGGGAGAGCCATTTCCCTCTCCATTTGAGCCCTCTCTATCCACACATTTGAGGAGGCAACGGTGAAACAATAGCTGATCAGATGGAGCACTAAGACACTTCGGCGGTGGTAAGGAGGACGAGTACACAGGGCTGAGCTGTTGGAAAGTTACACCAATGGCTTGTTGCTATGGTAAACATAGAGAAACAACAGCTTGAAGATATATATTTATATATATGCAGTATTTAGAAGAGTCAGATATAGTCACACAGGAAACCCAAAAGCATCGTCTCCTTTCAAAGCTCCATAGTGATACCGTGAGTTGTACACCGCCGTAGACATAATAACACAGCGAGCTACATAATCCATACTGCTTGGTTATAGGACTACATCATTCAATAAAACACAGCATGACGACGAGTGACATCAAAGGCTGGCGATTCTGCTAGATTGTAATTACCTTGTTGTGTTTGTCACCTGACCTCACACCCACCACATACTGTACGGCTGATGTAGTAGAACAACTGGCAGAGGAAAACCAGCTAGAAGAAGAAAATAAAAGTGACTGGGCTTTACAATAGTAATAATACATCATAATGTTGATCTATGTCTGTTTCTTTCTAAATCTGCAAAGTAAATGTAACAGGCTATAAAGGACATTACAGTAGTATAGTATGTAGCATATTCATATTTATTATGTGTATATGTTACCAGTTAAATATCATTCTTTTTTTATTTCAATTTATACTGTTATTACATTTTGCATATTTCTGTGTACTTGTACCTGCCAATCATCTGTTTGTTATCGATGTTGCTGCAATGACACCTGCATTTCCCTATAGGGATACTAAAGGTTTATCTTATCTTACAATATTTTTGTATTTATTGGAGTAAAAGTATAGCACTAAATGCAAATAATCAAGTAGTAGAAGTAGCTTCAAATTGTACTGAAGTGTGGATTGATCCGGTACCAGTTTGACAGCTGTTGTTCGTAATGAAACAACGATTCCTTGTATAATTAACTTTATCAAAATGACACCTTGTTACGGATAGAACGATGTAGTGTGTAGTTAAAGGACAAGAGACTGGGTTACAGAGTGCATATTCATTGAAATGCCAATCAGGCCAATACCTTGTGACATTTCTGCTCTTTCTCTTTTCACGATACAGCTAATGCGGCCCAGCATGGGCAGTCATACTTCAGGAAACCGTGTAATGCAGAAGCTCTAACACAGCACGGCACACACACGGCAGTTTAACACGTCTGCGGTCTTTGCAGCCACCGAAAACACGTTATCGAAAAATCTTCAAGTATTTGCTGTTTCTAGCATGCTGGTTATCCGTTTGTTCATGAAAGTAACAATTGAACAATGTAAAAATGCTCCACTACAGTCCTAAATAAATAAATAAACAGTAAGCTGCATCATGTTTGTTAAGTAATACTAGGTTTCATCTATCATTGTACTTATGCACTTACACATTTAAGTAAATAAAGTGCCTGTGAATCGCACAAAAAGATGATATACTGTAACTGTAGTATTTCTTTTTTCTGCACTGATTTTGTTTATGCACCCACACGTTTTCCCCTGGAACATCTAGTTTCTTTTTTCAGCATTTAAATGTATCGTTTAACTGCTCAGGTAATTATTGTTCATTATGTTAATGGTTGATCTTACCGATTAATTAATGTAGGAGTGCATTTTACTGATGCAGCTGCTCAAACTGGGGCTAATTTTAACCACGCTATATACCGCTGGGTGTCATGTTGATTTCATTAATGTTTTAGCAAATACACATTAAAGGTGGGGTAGGTAATTTTGGAGAAACCAGCTCGAGTGCGCTAGAATTTGAAAATACACAGCCGGAACAAATCTGCCACTTCCTTACAGAGCCCCTCCTCCAACACACACGAACGCGCACATGACCAATGAGGGCACGAGATAAGTTTGTGCACAGATGGAAGGCTGACAGGCAGGTAGGCGGGCCGGCTAAAATGATTGGTCGTGCTTTTTACAGCACCACGGCTTCCACAGATGACATTTTTTATGGATTTTTTGTCAAAGCACTTCAGATATTCATTGCTATCGGGATGTTAAGAGCATTCCATGGAATATAACAAAATGTTTATCTCGAGCCGATTTCTCAAACTTACATACCCACCTTTAAGTATTTTGGAACAACATCTGTCAAATAAATGCATTAGTGGAAAGTGCCTAAGTACATTTACTTATACTGTACTTAAGTACAATTCTAAGGTACTTAACTTAAGTATTTCCATTTAATGCTACAATTATATTTATACTCCACTACATGTCCGGCAGTGGCTCAGTCAGTAGGGGCTTGGACTGCTACTTGGAGAGGTCCCAGTTCACCTCCTGTCCAGCCCTTGAGCAAGGCACCGAACGCTGCACAATAGCTCCTAGTACTCGACTCCTGGTACTAGGATGGGTTAAAAGCAGAGAACCATTAAAGAGGGTTTCATCCCTCTCAATTCTTCTATGTCAGAGGGAAATATTTTACTTTTTACTCTACTATATTTATTTGGCAGCTTAAGTTACAAGTTAATGTGCAGATTATGGTAACGACAAAATATAAATACAAATATAAATGATGATGTAATAAGCTTTACCAGGTGCCACCATAATTTATGTACACACACATTAATGCATCATTAATTGAATCCAATAATATATATTTCTCAAATGGGCCATACTACATAATGAGTTGCCTACTTTACTTTTGATGCTAATATTGGTGCAGGAATGAGTCCTAAACCTGGAATTTTAGCACTTACATGTGCAGGAGATGTTCACGTCACTAAATATCCTACTCAAGAATGTCCAAAGCTTTTACTTGTCTTAAAAACGGCGGTTGCTAACAAGTGTCTTAATGGAAATACTAAACGTCACATCGAACAAGAGTCAACCTTCAGCTTTTATTTTTTTTTATTTGTGCTGTTGTATTTGTTGTAAAGTGTTTTTATTGTAAAGTATTTTTATTGTATGTACAGCACTTTGGCTCGACCAAAAATAGTTTTAAACATGTGCTATATAAATAAAACTTTATTTGATTCAGCTCAGCAATGGTGATGTGAAGTCATGTGACTGTGATGATGCTCATGTTTAACATTACATTAACTATTTACATATGGTGTCTGCATTTACCCATCAACTATTATAAAAGTGATGGTAATATTTAGAAATCATAATTCTGAACAAAACGTGTAAGTATCATGAATGTGTTTTTGTCGAGGGAGCCCTTGAGATGCTATCTCATTTAAGAAAAATACATCATCACTGCACCACTCTATGTACTTTAAGATAAGTTGAATGCATGACTTTTACTTGTAGGTAACAGAGCAATAATACCCTGTGATACTTCTACATTGACTAAGTAAACAATCTGAGTACTTCCACTGAGTCAATGAGTATGCAATATTCCCCCTGTAAGTGGAGTATAATAATGAATCAAAAATAAATGAGTTCCTTGTATAAACTGTAACAAGCTTCCAGGGTACACAATCCACAAACTGCAACCATTTGAGACGTTTTTCAAACATTCATGCTGACAATTTGCATGACAGTAATCCAAATATGAATATATTCCTGTATCACTGTTTGCACAGTACTGCTTCAATTATTGGATGACTCCACAGGGTCTCAGTGTGAAAAGAATGTTGAAGCTCTGTGCCCTTTGACGTCATACGGATGTGTGTGATACTGTACAGCATCTTGTCTAATCACTCCCTGCAGTAGCCCTGACGAAGCCGTTTTCTTAACACCCACCATCCTGGATGACAGCCAGCTGGGTTTTTCTTCAAACTCTCTGCTACAGTATCATCACGGCTGTTGGCTCCTTGGCAGCAGATATGACATTGACACCTTGGTGAGAGCCTACAGCCTCCCACCAACAGAGCTGTGTTATACTGTCGGACACCCTGAGTTTTTCTCGGTTTGTAGCGCTCACTGCGGAATTTGCATGCCTGTATTCTCCAGCTGTTTATCAGATGTGCAAATAATCTAGTACATATTTAAAAGTGTGAACAGGTTCAGAAAACAGTAAAAGGTGTGTTTGTCATTTAACCTCTATTGCGATGTGTAAGCCCTTCTGGATGCCCAAGCACTCCTCTGCTTACAGTGCCACTGACTTCTTCAGTGTGCCATCCAAAGATTTGTGCTTTCGATTGAGCTGCGGCTGAATTATTAATCAGTCATCCACTTCCTGACAACATGGGCTTTTAATTGTAGGGTCTCTTGTTCGACAACTACAACTGAAAGACAGGCCTCGATACAAACCGGCTATCGATCACCCCCCCTTCAGCCTCAGGATTTTATCCACACAGAGATCACAGTGACAGAGGTGCCAAGATACAAGTTTCTTACATACTACCAACATTTTAGATAGAAGAAACCAATTGAACTCCTAATTATTCCATCAGTGCCTGTGATGAAACTTTAAAGGGAAGAAATGAAAAGTATGCTGCTGTGATTTTAATGTTCATCAGAAGCCATGCAAACAAGTTCAAGTAAATGCTCATTTAAAAGCTGATTAATTCAAAATCTGCACTGAGTTTAAAGCTGACAGATGTGCCTAATTGTTCTCAAAAGAGACATGTTTTCCACTTTTTAAACACTAAATCCGGTTGCTATTTTTCCCTAGAGGAAATCTTAAAAGCAATAATTTAATAACTATGTCAAACATTGAATATGCACATATGTTTATCGTTTCCAAATGTTTCAGATTGAAATATATTCTACTTGCCATTGCCTTAGTAAACTGACAAGCTCAAGTCCAGAGACACATTCATAATAAAACCAGGCTGTTGACATGACATTCACAAATCATATATCGGAATGTTGCAGCTACAGACACAGGCATGAGTCGACAGGTGAGGAGTGACCTATATTAAATAAGCAAATCGTCAATTTTAATTCAAAATGTTTGAGGATTGACGATGCCACAATGCAGCCTGCTGATGAGCTCCGATTACAGCCGTCAGTTTTTTTGACTGAAACCCTGCAACGCCCGATGTAAAACCTAAACGTGTCAACAAGCTTACCTTTTTCATGTTATTGTGATAAGCTGCCGATGGGTGTCGGTCACACGGCAATAGTTATCCAGCTCTTACATGTCGGCCGTAATGCCACTGTCTGTCGGGAAGGTAAACAAGACGCTCCTAAAACATTGCTAGAAATGTTTTTTTATCCTTCAGATGAATGACACATTTTCTCCGCGGTCCTTGCTTGTCGGTCCTTCCCCTACAGTTCAGCCGGTGTTCTGTGGCAGCTCGCCGGCTCACAGCGGATCCATCACGGCAGACGGCAGGAAAACGCAGTTTGGAGGCTGCCGGTGATGCTGCTGCAGCGTTGAGTCCGTCGAGACGCGGGATGAGAGAGGTGGGGGTGGGGGGCATCCGAGGGCCCACGACTAAACACTCAGCTCCGAAATATTAACCCGAAATCTCGGTCTCCTGAGCAAACGGTGGTTGATGAATCATTATGCGCACACTAAGGCAACATGCGCGTGTTTTTTATTCTGTCGCGTTTGTCTGCGGAGTGATGCTCTGTGATGAGTCAAGGAGAGAGTTAAAGGGAAAATTCATTCAAAAATAAAATGTAAGGTAGTCTACTCTTTGGGATTTTAGTTATGTCAGACAGTTTACATGAATTAATTTGAGTCACTATTAATTCTACCTAGTCTTCATAATAAAACTATTTTCCAGATGCCCAAAGTGTCATATTAAAATTGCTTATATTATTGTCCCAAAAATATAATGTAAAAAAAAAAGAATTCAGTTAATAATTATAATACAAGGCAAAAAACCATCTCATCTAAGAAACTGGATCCAGCATTTTTGCTTGACTTGAACTATTGATATCTAAACACATTTTCTGTCGATTGAATAATCTATCGTTTCAGTTCAACACTGACTCATTGACTCAAGCTATTTCTTTTTTGTTTGAGGGTTTTTTGTCGAATGACTTTTATGTGAATGAGTCAGGGGGAAAAAGCCCCCACAGGGCTGCAGACAGCGTTTTAAAAATACTGACGTCAAGATTCAAACACTCTAAAATGTTTCAGTATGGTATCACTTCAAATAGTCATTTGTAAGCACTAGGCTATCTAAGCACTAATAAAAACTTCACAAAAAAACATTATTTAAGTGTTAAAGGTGGGTAAGTTTGAGAAACCGGCTCGAGATACACTTTTTGTTATATTCCATGGAATGCTCTTAACATCCCGATAGCAATGAATATCTTAAGTGCTTTGACAAAAAATCCATACAAAAATGTCATCTGTGGAAGCCGTACTGTAAAAAGCACGACCAATCATTTTAGCCGGCCCGGCTAAAATAACTGGACGGCCTACCTGCCTGTCAGCCTTCCATCTGTGCACAAACTTATCTCGTGCCCTCATTGGCTCTGTAAGGAAGTGGCAGATTTTTTCCGGCTGTGTATTTTCAAATTCTAGCGCACTCGAGCTGGTTTCTCCAAAATGACCGACCCCACCTTTAACTGCATGTATTTGTCAATAATTATTTTATTCTCTTAAAAAGCCATTTGTAACTTGTTTAAACACTGAATGCTTGATAACACATAACAAGCTGCAGGTCACATACAATGATTACCCACATAAACAAATCTTAAGGTGTTATATAGCATTTATGTATTCAAGTATCAGTAGGCAGGTTTGTAACTCGGAAACTGTTCAAAACTCATGGAGACATGATCAAGCTTCATCCTGGAAATACAAAAATGTCCACTTACCAGATTTGTTTTTGCCTCTTCAGGCCTTCATCTGCAGATGGAGATTACTCACTGGTCAGACGAGAGTAAAGTCGTTTTACAGGTGTGTTATACTATATTGTTAATCATTTAATATCTGTGCATACACCAGTTGTGCAGTTGTTGAAAAATACACACTGATTAAGTGTAATGCTCTGTTACGATACAAAATACCAAAATAAAAGTATTTATTATGCAGAAAGGCACATTTTCAGAATACTTATTTGAACATAATTGAGGTTTTAATGTGTAGCCTACATGATGTAGGCTACATCACATTAATGTTGAACCCATTTACATTGAACAACTTTGTATGCCACATTGTATCGGCTGAGTTGCTTGTGAATCCCCTTGGTATCAAAAATAGTATCTTTAACATATTAGGCTACAGTACACCATCATGTATTTGATTGTTTTGTGATTAACATTGGTATTACTAATCTGAACATTCAAAGTAACAAGTAGGCTTTAACTGTTCCCAAAAAGCAGTAAAAAGTACAAACTGTAAATAAATATATTCCTCCAAAATGTATTGTAAACAAAGTAGAAAGTAGAAGAACATGTAAAATCAGGGCTGCCAACATTTGAGTTCAGCCAAGGAGTGAGATTTTTTTAGTGAACCGAAAAAAGAAACGTTCATGTGTACAGTGTTACAAATGTATTGAACATGTACAAACTGGGTTTCCCATTAATGTACCGGGCGCTACAGTGAAATACGCACATACACAGTGTACCCGCGACTCTTACAATGAAGGCTCGATAAGGTGTAAGCAGAGTTAACGTGTTATTTTACAAGTGTGGGGGGGGGTCCTCACCTCACCTCCTCTAGGGGGGTCCGGGGGCATGCCAAATATTGAAGTTAAATGCATCTATCTGGTGCATTTTGAGAGCAAAATGAATTTATGGATACATCTCTCAACACCCATACAGAACTGTACACAGATTTTCTTTTTCTATATGGATATTTTACAAATCACTCACCTTTTAAACTGTATTCTTGTTTTACTGTCATATAGTATTTCATAACTGTTTTTCATTTATTCTCATAAATGGTGACCAAAACATTTGAGACCCACTGAGATTAGACTAGACTAAAGTTAACTCTCGAGTCCCTTACCTCACTGAGCTGTAGTTATCTCTCAGTCTGACAAGACAGAGCTCGCTCTCCCTTTCCTTGTTTTAGAAACAGCTTTTAATATCCGTTAAAGGTGGGGTAGGTAATTTTGGAGAAACCAGCATGAGTGCGCTAGAATTTGAAAATACAGAGCCGGAAAAAATCTGCCCCTTCCTTACAGAGCCCCTCTTCCAACACACACGAACGTGCACATGACACATGAGGGCACGAGATAAGTGTGTGCACAGAAGGCTGACAGGCAGGACTGGCCATTGGGAATACCGGGAGTTTCCCCGGTGGGCCGGTGCTGTGTGTGGGCCGACTATTTTTTTTGCCTAAATCCTACCGGCCCACATTTGTAAGTGTTCCGGCCCAGCCCAGCCCAGTGGGGTGTGGCCAGGGTTGGGTTGTAACGGAATACATGTAACAGTGTTACGTAATCAGAATACAAAAATCAAGTATCTGTATTCAGCTCGCGTTACATTTGAAAAACGAGTCGTGTGTGTGTGTGTGTGTGTGTGTGTGTGTGTGTGTGTGTGTGTGTGTGTGTGTGTGTGTGTGTGTGTGTGTGTGTGTGTGTGTGTGTGTGTGTGTGTGTGTGTGTGTGTGTGTGTGTGTGTGTGTGTGTGTGTGTGTGTGTGTGTGTGTGTGTGTGTGTGTGTGTGTGTGTGTGTGTGTGTGTGTGTGTGTGTGTGTGTGTAGAGGTGTGTGTGGTTAAAACACATCAGCCTTTCTAGCAGATACTGTGAGAGTCACAGACATGAATACATAGATCAAGGCAGACTGGTGCACACACTCTCCTGTTTTGCCAATCCGGTGCTTAAACAAATATAGCTCTACACCCCTGGCCGAAATATCCTTAAAATGAAGTCCGAGTTCGACATTTTAATTAATGACAGAAGGCGACACACCCTTTCTAAGCCATGTCCTCACATCCCAAGCTGCATCCCCAAAAAGTGTATTATGTTGTTACAACAGGGTTCAGGGGGAGTGGCTGTACCCGTATACTAGGAGCAGTGGGCAGCTACAGCACCCGCGGAGCAATGGGAGTGAGGGGGGAAGGGGGATGTCTGGTGCCTTGCTCAAGGGCACCACGGCAGGAGGTGAACTGGGCACTCTCCAAGTAGAAGTCCACACTCCAAATAGGTCTGGTCGGGGACTTGAACCGGCGACCCTACGGCTCACAGTCCAAGCCCCTACTGACTGCCATAGATTTAGTCCCTAATTTTGCTCTCAAAATGGACCATATTGATGCATTTAACTTCAACATTTAAATAAAAAATATTCCCGGGGGAGCTTGCCCCCGGACCCCCCTAGAGGAGGTGAGGTCCACCACCTGTCCACACCCCCTGTTAAATTGTCTCACCCACATTGAGGATGCTTCCTACGCCCATGTTTTATTCCATGTGTCAAGTCAGGCAAATTGGGTCAAAATGTTATTGCATCAATGATCTGTTAACATTAAAATCACTAAATATATGCCGTAACTATTTTCAACTCAAGGGCTCAGGTAATGTGATTACTATATGAATAATTGTCCAAAATAACATAAAATGCATCTAGGTTTTTTGTTAAGTAACATACTTTCGTCGCCGGCCGGCCGATATATGCCGCGCATTAAGTGGGCCTGTCTGTCAATTAATCCCCGGGCCACTTTTTCCCCCCAGTCCGCCCCTGAGGTAGGCCATCCAGTTATTTTAGCTGGGCCGGCTCAGATGATTGGTCGTGCTTTTTACAGTACTATGGCTTCCACAGATGACGTTTCTTTATGGATTTTTTGTCAAAGCACTTAAGATATTCATTGCTATCGGGATGTTAAGAGCATTCCATGGAATATAACAAAAAATAGTGAGTTTGGTAGAAATATACTGTATAATAGTAAAGTTATTTAAGATGATGCCATAGTTATTGAAGATTTATAAATATTCCCCAAAATTATTCAAAAGCATATTCTTCCAAACTCCTTGCTGTAGTATATGACATACAGGAGACTATTGATGTGTGTAGTGAGTTTGGTAGTAATAAGCTGTATAATAGTGATTGAATATTATTGTATTCTCTTTTTTCGGAGTTGCACTTTGCAGACTGTCCCTGAGCACTCGTTTCTTCTCCGAGATCTAACTAGCTAACAGCATCTGTCTGGCTAACAGCGGCTAGCTAACTAGCTAACAGCGGCTAGCTAACTAGCTAACAGCGGCTAGCTAACAGCTGACAGCACCAGCGGCTAGCTAACATCAACACGTGAAGTTGTGCACCAAAACTGGTTCCAGTAGTTTCCTCAGGATTTATTGGAGATCACAACGGACTTAAGAAAGGGTAGGCCTACGTATATTGGACTTACAATCCTCAGGTGTCCAGTAACAAGACTCCAAATGCATGATTATCTTGCTTCAAATGTTCTGGGTTTGAAAACTATAAAAGGTATGAGACTGTTTCCCAAAAAGTTCTCAATGCCAAAATGTTTTATCCACGTTGTGTTCACAGCATGTGTACACTGCTCCCAGGACAACCCAGTCTCACGGCATTTCGTGTTCACCAACACGATTTTTAATCTATTGATTCGTGTTTACGATTTGCCCCTTTTTTTCGTGTTGCACAGCACGATTTGAAAAGCAATGTATTTCTACTGGTAACGTGTTTCGTGCCTGCAGGCTGAAGCACGTCTTTTTCTCCGGTCGGGTCGTGGGAGACCGGAAGCTGTGTGGTTCATAAAAACATGTTCTTACTCAATATCAAGCCACAATTATTGCTTTTATTTTAAATCGTATAATTTCGGACTTTTGTTGCCGTCTGTGAGGAAAATAAATGGGGCTCAGAGTCTCAGGATACTGAAATCTGTATTTTTAAATATTTTTTTCTTTCTAATTTGTTATTCTTTTCAAAATAACACACTGTTATTTACTCACCAATAACACACAATTATCCTTGCTTTTATCTATTGGTTTAATTCCATAATCTCGGGCTTTTTTGGCGTCCGTCAGGAACTGAATTTCAAAATAAAAATAACCGGAAACAGACGTAGGCCTATAAGGGACATTTCGAGCATCATTGCGATTGTCAACATTTCTGAGTTTAGGATGGCCGAAGACACTACACTACCCATAATCCCCAGCTATCGTTTAGGACTACAGTCCCGTAAGGTTACGCAGAGCGTCAAACAGCTGTGTGAAATGCCCCCCCAGAACTACACATGCTGGCTATTGTGTTTCGCAAAATGTTCTATGGGACGTCTCTACTGAACGTTTTCGTTTTTCCCACAATTAGAAGTTGCCATTATTAAACACATTGGTGTTATCAAATGTAAAACATATAATTAATAAATGGGTGAAAATCACTTGTGTCCATAATGCGCAGCATTAATATATACCCACATGACAGCTCATTGCTACTTTGTAATTCTACTCCACTACAATTCAGAGGTTAACCTGGTATTTTTACTCCACTGCATTTATTTGAGTTACTTTGCAGATTCTGATTAATTATGTGAAATATAAACCACCCTTAAATCAGACTTTAGTTACACCTGAGTAAAATTCAGGTAAGGTGATTGTCAAGTGCCAACAATCAGGAGAGATAGTTGATAGTTGGTGCTTGAGAAGACTAAACATGTATCTGCAATTGAAATGAATGGAAACAAGTAATAAAGTATATTCATTACTCGTTATTCTCAACTAATAGTTAATTAAAGACTGTATATTATGGCTATTTTGCACATCCCTTTCAAGATTTTCAAAGGTTTATTGACATATCATATACACAACTACGATGTAGTTATGCAATGAATGAAAAACTTGGGTCACAGGTTCCTCAACAGTGCATTACAAGACATCTATCAATATGTGTGTACCTCCACCATTAAACTGTCATATTCTGCACATTTCTTATTCTATCTACATACATAAGAGTATAATTAATGTGTATAATATCAGTTAAAATAAGTGCTTCAACATAGTTAACATTGCAGGAAAGCAATATATTAGACGTTAATTACTTTGTCAGGCTTAATATTATTTAATGTTTAATAAAGGTTAATCCGTTTTTCTGTTTTGCACCTCCTCCTATCTTTGTACATCCTGCACTAAACTGTTTTATTGTAGAGATCACTTATAGTATCTTCTTGATTTTTGATTTTTTATATATATATGTATATGAAAGTATGTACTCTTAATATTTTTTTTAATCAAATATAACACATAAAAACAATAATTCAATAACGTGCTTTAACCACTAGGAGGTGTACACAAGGTACACACAGCCATAATAACTTTGTATTATTAGTGTGTATGTAACATCTGAAGATGTATAGTTTTATGCATGCTTTCACATCATTTTACAGCATATTGCTATACTATTTCAGACTCAGTATTTACATTCTTACATTCAAAGAAAATCAGTAATATCTTTAAAAACTACAGTCCTTTTCTATCAGCTGTGCACCGTTATGGTGTAATATAACCTATCTATGAATTAGATCAAATGTAAAAGTCAGCCGAATTAGTGTTGATACTGCAAGGAGACGTATTGTGTGAAGAGAAATTGAAGATGTTGTTTAATTGTTGATATTTATGATTCACGTCAAGTATTCAGTTTCGGCGGCATTTCTTCCAGTTTTTCCAAAGGTCTTCTCATCAGGGCTCTCTAAATAAAGAACTACGGCAGATCTGTAATATGTAATGCAGCCGAACCGTGTATTACAATGCCGTTATGTGATGACTTTCAAAGAGAAAAGCAAGAGCACTCGGAATTAAGTATTATTTTATTCTTTTAAAATGTTTTCCGGATTTCATATAATATAAACACCAAATCCCAGCATGCATTGCGGCTAACACATCCAATCAGCGAGCTTAAAACCATAGCTGAGGATCTTGGGTAAATGCCTACGTCTGTTTCCGGTTCTTTTTATTTTGACATTCAGTTCCTGACGGACACCAAAAAAGCCCGAGATTATGGAATTAAACCAATAGATAAAAGCAAGGATAATTGTGTGTTATTGGTGAGTAAATAACAGTGTGTTATTTTGAAAAGAATAACAAATTAGAAGGAAAAAAATATTTAAAAATACAGATTTCAGTATCCTGAGGCTCTGAGCCCCATTTATTTTCCTCACAGACGGCAACAAAAGTCCGAAATTATACGATTTAAAATAAAAGCAATAATTGTGGCTTGATATTGAGTAAGAACATGTTTTTATGAACCACACAGCTTCCGGTCTCCCACGACCCGACCGGAGAAAAAGACGTGCTTCAGCCTGCAGGCACGAAACACGTTACCAGTAGAAATACATTGCTTTTCAAATCGTGCTGTGCAACACGAAAAAAAGGGGCAAATCGTGATGGTGAACACGAATCAATAGATTAAAAATCGTGTTGTGAACACGAAATGCCGTGAGACTGGGTTGCCCAGGAAGTCAAATAAATAATGCAGGTTTTTGATTAACGTACTTTTTTCAAATTACACAAACTATCACAAACTATATCTCACGAAAATATAATACAGTTTAATCAAAACATCTCAGTACCAAGACATTTAATATTAAAACTATATATGATAAGCGTCATGAAATATATACATTTTATTTTTGGATTATTGTTGTTTATTTAATACTTTTTTGGATTTCTTTAATTCAGTAATGTTAATTTTATTTACCAAAGTGTTCTCCTTGCAAAATCTGGGGTAAATGTTGAACATACCTTTTATGTATTTATGTCGGCCTAAAAATTAGTCAAATTAAAATATTTAACATTAAACCTGAAAATGTGTGAGTTATTTGTAATGTTAGCCTCCCAAATTCTCTCAAATAATACAGAGGGCACTGTTATGATTGTTTACATTCTCTGTTATTCCATACAAAATAACTATGGAAGCTTGCAGTCACTCAATTATACACTTTATATTTGTTTGCTTATGGATTATCATCGCTTTCGATGTCCAGATAATTAGTCTTAATTACATTAACTCAATATGTGAAGGCAAGTCTAAAGTGATTTTGTCTTTAATCTATCCATTAGTGGCTACTCATCATTTGTTAAATGAATAATGGCCCTGCAGATGTTTGGAGGCACAAATTCAAACATTATATCCACACACACATACACACACAAAGAGAGTTCTGTGCCACATGAGTATGACTAATCTCCAGTTTGAAATCAAACTGACAATAAAGGACAATCTTTCCTCTCCAGAGTAATGCCCAGTAGCACAAGCGTTAAGGATGGCTGATTGGATAAGACCATGACTAATAACTCTGCATCTGCTCCAAGGGTATCCAAATGGGCGTTGTGTTGTAAGCTGAATACTTTTGTTTGTTCATCGTGGCCTATTCCATTGGGTTGAGCTAAGTTATATGTCCATAATCCCCACACATATTGTCTCTCAACACGCCAGACAGTCAGTTCAGCTACATTGGACTGTGACTTTTTATAGAATAGAATCGGAGGGATGAAACCCCTCTTTAATGGTCATACACACACACACACACACACACACACACACACACACACACACACACACACACACACACAGTGAAATTTGGCCTCTGCTTTTAACCCATCCTAGTACCAGGAGTCTAGTACTAGGAGCAGTGAGCAGCTATTGTACAGCGCCCGGGGAGCAATGGGAGTGGGGGGGGAACGGGGGTGTCCGGTGCCTTGCTCAAGGGCACCACGGCAGGGCCCAGGAGGTGAACTGGGACCTCTCCAAGTAGCAGTCCACACTCCATATTTAGGTCTATACGGGGACTTGAACCGGCAGCCCTATAGCTCACAATCCAAGCCCCTACTGACTGAGCCACTGCCGGACACTACCTATAGGTGAGATTTCACTTCATTAGCTTGCTGTTACATTACACACAGTCTTTTGGTCCAGGTGACTGAAGCCCATTCATGTGTGAATAAATTGGCTGTATGAGTGTGTGCCAATTACTTTATAGAGAGATGTATGTGAATAGAAATGCCAACACACCCTGTCTGTTTTCTATGCTTTGCATTAAAATACTTAATCCTTCTAAAATAGCATTGAGTTTATAATACTATGTATTCACTTTAATGTGGTCCAGAAATTCCTTTTAATAAAGCTTTCCTTACATGAGATGAGACCATGTCTAATCAGCTTAGCACCAACAATCTGTATACTGTAAACCAAGATTAATGTTGTCAGGTATATGCAAAACAAACAAATGTAATCAGTATCAATACAACATTTTGTTGAAATATTTAATATAGCCCTTCGGCAAACTGCCATTAAATGTATTTCTCCTCTTCTGTATTTTATCTTACTGTTGTAAATTCCCCTTGTTTTCTTTAGTCTGCGTTGTATCGTTTGTGTTTTTTAGTCGGGCACATTTGGGGACAGCTGGAGTGGGCAGCTGCGGGTCCTCGCGGTTTGTTTACCATGTGCGTCAGTGAATAATAAATGATACAATCATTCTACATTCATTCATGATTCAATACTGCTATAACTGTTGTAAGAATCATTCAAGCTAATTAAAGTCCAAAGACTGTATTCCTTGTCTCCGTGTGAACTCTCTAACCGGAGTGCTGTTTGGATGAAGCTGCTCCGGCGCAAACATCGCACAACATAAGATTCCCCAATATTGATCCTTCGAGCCGGATAGCTTCACCCACGACAGCGCCGTGGATGTACAGGAAACAGCAACAGCTACGATTGGAGCTCATGGAGGAAGACAGCGACAGCTTCCAACACACCTGCAAGGCTATAAGGTCAGCTTACCACAGTCTCTCTTGCCTAATCCTACCCCCCTCCAATATGACAGTGCGCGTCAGCTGCGGTCACTTGGCCTGAAAACCGGGTTAGCAGCTGAGAGTGACCAGCTACACACTGCAATTGGACGCCCTCCCTCTTACTCCTTGCCAGGAGCAGCAAATAAGGCAAATTTGTGGGATATGGCACCTTATGCTAGCAGCATGCCTGACCTTCAGAATATGTGTGTGAGGCCTCGACTGCCATCTCCCTCAGAGCAGAGCTGCTACAGTCACCAATCGTCAGAATACAGCCTCAGTGAGAACGGATCTGGCCCCTCTCTCGTCAAACCTCCATCAACCTCCAACCCACTCACACTGGTTGGACTCACAAGCAGATAACCGCACCTTACAGCAGCAGCCGTTATCCACCAATCATCAGGATAAGCTGCCAACGACAACATTGCTGTGCACGACTACAGCGACATTCCAGTCTCAAGCCCACCCAGCCTTCATGCCGAGTCAGAATCAGGAGAGAAGTATATTGACTCAATCTCTACCACCAACAGTCACATCTGCACAGTTGTTGGGAGCTGTTTCTAAGACAACAGTACTTCTGGCTAGAAGGACGGTCATGTCGTCACCTATCGTCCAAGGGATGCAGGTAGCCGGTCATGTTGGCCAACAACTGCTGACAACTATAGGGTACCAGCCTGCTCACCAGCCATACCAGCCTGTACCTCCTCCTGTGACAACCATGTATGGCAGCATGCAGGCGGCATCACAAATCCCATATCAGTTTATGACGACGACATCCGCAGCAAACCAATATGTTCCGGCTGCACCTGTCCAACCACCATATCAACCACAGTACGCACCAGCGCTGTACCCGGCTCACCAGCTACCAGCTACACAACAGCCAGTGGCCCAACATCCAGTGGTTATGCCTCAGCAATCTTCCTACGTGCCACACAACTGGTCTGTAGCGCCTTCACCTTATACACAGTCTGATGTCCCCCAGCAGACAGCGTATCAGTCTCTGCCTGTCTTTCCGGCACAGTATGCGTACCAACAGCCGCAGTACCAGCAGCCGCAGTACCAGCAGGGTCATCTAAAATCGGTGTACCAACTGCAGCCTGGCCCATCGGCTCAGCCAGCCTATCAACTAGTGCCTTCCATCCCTGGTCCATTAATGCAGCAGCCTGTACCAGCCCTGCCAGTCCAGTATTCCGTTCAACCACAGCAGTCACTCTACGGGTCAAGTGCTCCCCTGCCTCCTAGACAGCCAGTCCCAGTACCTAAACTGCCTAAATTGGTGCGTGACAGCGAGAGAGAATTTACTGACCTAAAGATGGCGCTGGACCACTTACTCAGTGACCACACTGAACTGTCTGAGCATTACAAGTACCGTGTTCTCATGGAACAACTAGTTCTGGATGAGGCCCAGTTAATAGCCCAGTCCTGCAGGCATTACGCCCAGCCTTACACGGCCGCCATCCAGGCCTTACAGCGGCAATATGGACAGCCACACCAGCTCGTACAAAGCGAGATCGCAACTATACTGAGACCATCCCTTCTCGGCGTACTCCTGCGGTTCCGGCAGTATGCTGTCGCCATCAGTGGGGACATACGAGCAATGTTCCATCAGGTTCGTCTCCTGCCTGAGGACCGGCCACTGCTGAGGTTTGTCTGGAGAAACCTGCAAAGGGAGGAGAAACCTGCAAAGGGAGGAGAAACCTGCAAAGGGAGGAGAAACCTGACGTGTACCAATGGCAGGTTTTGCCATTCGGCACAACAAGCAGCCCCTGCTGCGCAACGTTTGCGCTGCAAAAGCATGTCAAAGACCATGCAAAGGGAAATGAGGACATACTGCAGTCAGTGGAGCAGTCGTTCTACGTGGACAATTGTCTTCAGAGCCTTTCAACACCTGAGTCTGCCAAGCTCCTTGTGGACAAGATGCGTCAATGTCTAGCCTTAGGGGGTTTTGAGATACGGCAGTGGGCAAGCAATATCACTGCTGTCGTCTCCCATCTACCATCCACTGCCAGGTCAGAGAGTACAGAGCTATGGCTAGCAGAGAAGAGCGCTGACCCTCAAGAGCCAGCTCTGGGCTTGATGTGGCACTGTCCAACTGATCGACTTGGTTACCGGTCAAGGCCAATGGAGAGCGCGACTCCCACTATGCGCCACATATATAAGGTGCTTGCCCGGCAATATGACCCTCTCTGAGCCATTATTCCTTACACTACGAGGGCCAAAGTGCTTGTTCAGAAGTTGTGGGTGAAGAAGAGGAGCTGGGACGACCCAAACCTTCCTCTTGATATTGTTCAGGCTTGGTCCAGCTGGGAGAGGGTACTCCCCAGGCTGGCGGACATCACCCTGCCACGAACCTACACGCCACTGGAGGCTGCAACTGAAGCCACCGACTACACTCTGCACGTCTTCTGTGACGCCTCCGAACAGGCATATTGTTCTGTAGCAGTGGCGAGCCGTCAGTGAGGGCCTAAGATATTCTAAAAAATAATATTTGAAAACATTAAAAAAAAACATTTTTTTAAAAATATTTTTTTAAATATTTTGTTGTTGTTACATTTTATCATTAGTTTTACCAAAATAACTTGATTTAATTGTATTTAAAATAACATTTCCAAATAAAATAAATAAATCCTTCGAATCTGCCTGTTCAGTTTATGTTGGAATGTGAAGGGTTACATTTGCCGTCTCTGTGAAGACGGGAGAGCTTGTTGGTCCCTCTCTACATTCACAGAGGGCCCGCTATAGTAACTCAACGAGAGAGTAATGTCAAATGACAGTACAATTGACCAATCATATCTTCCCTCTAAATGGGCGGGCTTTATTTTCGTGACTTTATGACAAGTTCCGCCCGCTGTGAGGTCTATGCAAGTGGTGCAGTGACGCGCCCTAAAACCCGGAAGTAAGCTGCACTCGGGTTCCCTCGAAAAAAGGCAATGGGATTTCTCCATAGGATTTTGGAAAATAGCTGGAAATAAGGTCTGTGGAAAACGAACCTGTTAGATAAATGCACGTTTTGTTCAGCCGGATAATATCCACATGTCTACCCTACTTTTATTATTTTCGAATCATAAATCTAATCGATAGATTTATGATTAGCATAAGTTCGTTCATGATGGCTCACTTCAGTGATAGTGATGACATCGTTTGCAAAATTATTTTCATTTTCAAGATTGAGTTACAATGATAAACTGGAGTGGCAAAGGATCAGCTGCATGACCCGCCGTCAAGTGTGTCATCCAAAAGGACAGGAGGATGGACTTTGTGTTTCAGTGATTTATCATCAAAGGTAGGCCTAAGTCATTTTCAATGCGGGCCGCCGTGCCGACTTGATTCATTAGTAATTGTTACTTGGCTGTGGGTGCCCTGTCATGATAGGTGTTTATATAAATGGTGTTGTTCTGTGTGGTAGAGGGTCGCTGTCATTGATGCGTTTTGCACCCCGGGCCGCTGTTTTGATATTCCGCTGAAGTATACGCTGTGACGTAATAACTCTTCTTTTTTTTCGAGGGAAGTGGGGGGGGGGGGTCAGAGGGCCTAGGTATAAAAGTCACGGCTCGCCACTGTTCTGTAGCTTACCTCGCAACGAAGGTTGGTGACAAAGTCCATGTGTCATTTGTCATGGCAAGGTCTAGGGTAGCCCCGAAGCGCCAGCAGTCGATGCCAAGGTTGGAACTCTGTGCAGCGTTGACAGGAGCTCAGCTATCCTCTCTCCTCCATCGAGAGCTCACCTTAAACATCACCCAGACCTATCTTTGGACTGATTCCACCACAGTCCTGACTTGGCTGACGTCACAGTCATGTAGGTTCAAAGTCTTCGTGGGAACCAGGGTATCTGAGATCCAGGAATTGACAGCCGAGCACACCTGGCGGTATGTTGACACAGCCAATAATCCAGCCGATGACCTCACCCGTGGCAAGACAGTAGCTGAGCTGGCGGCACCAAATCGGTGGATTCAAGGTCCAATATTCCTACGTGGCCTGTCTGACCAATGGCCGTCGCTTCCTGCCCCCACAGAGCCCGAAGATACTGACGAGCACAAACGAGCTACCTTCTGCGACCTAACACGAACCAGTTCAGTACCTCCAACACCAGATGTCACACAGTTTGACACATGGACAGACTTGGTCGAGGCCACCAAGCTGTTACTTCACGGGGCGACATCTGACCTTTCCTTGCCTCAGTCTGACCTGCGTGACGCTGAAAGCCTCCTGTTGCAGCGCAGCCAAGCAGAATGCTTCCAAGAGGAGATTGAGTGTCTTAAGGCTGGAAAACCAGTAAAACCTGGCAGTAAGCTCAGTATGCTTTCACCGGAGATTGATCCTGCAATGGGTCTGATCCGCGTCGGAGGAAGATTTCGCCACCTGGAGACTTCCTGTGATATGGAAATTCACCCCATTGTTCTCGATCCCAGTCATGTAGTCACAAAACTCCTCATTAAGGACATGGACGAGCGCTTGCTCCATCCAGGGCCGACAGGGTCTTTGCTGAGACTAGGCGCCAGTACTGGGTCCTGCGTGGAAGACAGGCCATCAAGCATCATCAGAGGACTTGCACTGGATGCAGGAAGTGGAAAGGGAAGCCAGTGATACCGATTATGGCCGACTTGCCCTCTGCCCGTCTGCGGCTCCTCAAGCCTCCATTCTTCTCTACTGGGGTCGACTGTTTTGGGCTGTATACCGTCAAGGTAGGGCGGTGCAGTGAAAAATGGTGGGGAGTCATCGTTAAATGTCTCACCACTCGCTGTGTCCACCTAGATCTGCTTAATAGCATCGATGCAGATGCTTTCCTCTTTGCCTTGAGGCGATTCATCGCTCGGGGCGGCACCCCCTTCGAGATTCTCTCAGATCAGGGGACAAACTTCCGGGGAGCAGCTAGGGAGCTTGAGGAGGCGTTTGCTGGAATGATGCCCCAACTGCAAGAGGAACTGGCCAAGAAACAGATCAAGTTTCGCTTTAACCCTCCAGCATCTCCCCACTTTGGTGGTGCGGGGGAGCGCGAGATACAATCAGTCAAGAAGGCTCTACAAATGGTGATCGGCACTCAGTCTCTCCAGGGAGAAGTCCTCCTTACCTTGTTAGTTGAGGTGGAAGGTATCTTAAATGCCAAACCCTTAGGCTATGTGTCATCAGACCTCGCAGATCCTGTGACGCCAAGCATGTTGCTGATGGGGCGGCGGGATGCCTCCCTTCAACAAGTATCATACGCTACAGACACCCTCAGCAAGAGGCGGTGGCGTCATTGTCAAATGATGGTTGACCACTTCTGGGTGCAGTTCATCAGAAGCTACTTGCCATCCCTTCAAGTCCGCCAGAAGTGGCGGCAGCACACTGATGGTCTTCTTCAAGGTACTGTCGTGATGATAGTTGATCCTCAGCTTCCACGTGCCCACTGGCCAGTGGGGAAGGTCGTCAAGCTGAAGGCCAGTGCTGATGGATGCATCCGGTCGGCTGAGGTTCAAGTCGGGGACAGGACGTACCTGCGACCCGTGGCACGCCTTGTGCAGCTACCCGCTTTATCGGACGACGATGCTGATCCAACGACTTCCGCTACACCTTAGGGAATTTATTCTGTTTTACATAATAGCTATGCTACTCTGGGGGCGGCTGTTGTAAATTCCCCTTGTTTTCTTTAGTCTGCGTTGTATCATTTGTGTTTTTTGGTCGGGCACATTTGGGGACAGCTGGAGTGGGCAGCTGCGGGTCCTCGAGCGGTTTGTTTACCATGTGCGTCAGTGAAGAATAAATGATGCAATCATTCTACATTCATTCATGATTCAATACTGCTATAGCTGTTGTAAGAAGCATTCAAGCTAATTAAAGTCCAAAGACTGTATTCCTTGTCTCCGTGTGAACTCTCTAACCGGAGTGCTGTTTGGATGAAGCGGCTCCGGCGCAAACATCGCACAACATAAGATTCCCCAATACTTACAGAAGGAGAAGATTAGGAATTGCTTTCACAATTCATCATTGTTAGTGCTTCAGTTCATTTGGTCTACAGGCAGGCAACGTGAGTAGCTTTATTTAACTTTGAAATAAATATGTAACAAAATGAGGTTTATAACTGGTTCTTTTCAGCATTGTAGCCCTTACAAAATCGTGACACATTGTTGGCAGAGAGGGTGAAAATAGTGAGATCGTTGTTGCTTTGTCTCTGGCCTCCCTGTGAGTATTGTATGAAATACAGCAGTGAGTGTTTTGGAGGAGGGAAAAAGCTGTTCCACCATCCACGGCCAAGCTTTATCAGATCAATCCCTTCCACATTGACAATCTGTTTCATGTAACAATTCACATTTCAGTGTTCCTGGAGCGTCAAACTGTTTCTAAGATTAATCAGAAAGCATTATGGCCAGGTGTTTGTGCATGTGTTGCTTTCAACTTCCATATTTCCGATCCTTACAGAGGGTGAAGATAGCCATTTCCAAGCTGTGATCCTTTTATATCGATGATATGATATGAAATGATATGATTTGTTTTACATGGACACAGAATGGAGGTTGATACAGAGGCAGGACAATAAATCAACATCGAAATGGTGATGCCATCCTTCTAACTTCTAACAGTGACAACGCTAACATGCTGACATCTCTATTTGTGTGTGCTATACAGTATAGGCGCGTTCACACTGCGGTACTTTTCCCACAAAGGTTCATGCGAACTTAGTTCATGATCGCGTTCACACCAAAAAGAGCCGGTACTAAAATTAGTTCATGCGAACCTTTTTAACCTTTTTTTTTTTTTTTGATTGGTTGTTGGTTGCCTTGAGCGCGAGAAATCGCCAAGCCTCAGACACGCCCAGCTTCAAGATTTTTTGATGCCTGTAGTGTAGACGGGCCGTAAGCCTGCAGGTGTCAAGGTAAGCTTCTCTCTTTCGGAGGTGGGGAAGTTCCAGCTGGGAACCTCCACCCCGCTGCGGGACCCGTGGGACCCCTGGACGGTGCGTCTTGGTCACGCTTCATATCGGCCGGCGCGGAGGCCCTCCGACAGTGGGTCGCGTTTGCCATTCGATCAGTGAGAGGAGAGGATAAAAATGCAACAAAAAATGTCAAAATCCGTTAATACATGGATGAGTGTGGGGGGTGTTATGGAAATCTAGGGCCCAAACACAGCTGGAGAGTACAAGTCAAATGAACAATACAAATAAATGGTGAATCAAGCAAAGCTGTCTTTTGGTTATTTATTTGAAGCTTCAAATACACGATACAATAATATAAATATGTCACAAGTCGCACAGAGTATAAAATAGTCTGCGCGAGAGTGCGCAGAACAATGGAAAAGCAAAGGTTATATAGAAAAGGAGTGGGAAAGAGAACAATCTGGGTTCACACAGTCAGATTGTTGATGAGACACCCAGTGGCCTTGAGTAGATAGCATAACGGTTCTCAGAGCAGGGAAGTTCGTGATGTGTCTGACTGTGTATGAGTCTCCCAGTCTGCTGAAACAGCTGTGGCCTTGCAGAGACTGGGAAACTCATAAGAGAATATAATAGAATAATAATGGTAAAAGCACAACAAGAGGAAATAAGAAGCATTTGGTTTAAACATATGAAAGACATAATAAGGATAATAATAAGGATGATAATAATAAAAATTCCCACTACATTCCCCCCTTTTGATCATACTTGATCAATAGAAAAAAACAAATGATAGGATAGACTGATATAACACATCAATGAATACACTCCATCGCTGGTTTAAGTAAACACATCACAAATATATCATAGAAAACTGGCTGTTTTTGTGGAGGACAGACTCCAATATAATGTAAGCATAAAAGAGGAGATACACACATGATTATATTGATGAATCGGAATCAGACTCTTCTGATTCTAGCTGATCTATCTCACTGTGGCGCAAAGGATTGTCTTGTAATGGAATAGTAGTATATTGAACGAAAGCTGAGGACACCATGCTGGAAACGCACTTCTTCAGTATTGGGATAATCAAACAGGTACAACTGATTAATAGGCCAAAAATGATCGCCAGGGGTGTAACTATACTAGCCAGCCATGCTTTCCACCCGCCTGATGTAAGCCAGGCCCACCAGTCCCAGCCCCCTGCGTTGGATATGTCATCAGCTTTCATGTCAGCTAACAGGTTGTTAAGATGCCGCACGGTGTCAGTGATGTTCTTGGTGGCGTCTGGAATGTAAGTGCAACAGGAGTCACCGATCACATGACACAGGCCACCCTTTGAGGCGAAGTAATTGAAGTAAAAAGTATTGAAAAGTAATCTTGTGGCGCGCTAAACCCAGCATCACTGGGCCACGCCAGTTGGAGGGACATATGTTTAACATCAGGGAATGCTACGTTAGAAAGGATTCTCTCAGGGGCACCAGATATGTGACAATACGAAATGTTGTAAGCACCGTCACCGCATGTGTTCCGTAGGATGCGAGTACAACCAGTAGTAGTGCCTAGGAAAAAATAAGGTGGTGTAAAAGACGTTTTGTGGTAACCTCTCTGGATGCAGAGGTTGTGTTTCATCCCTCTCAAATGACTGGGGTGCACATGGCTGACGGGTTGGTACTTTGCGTATGTGGTGTCAAGCGTGGATGCACGCAAAGAGGAGTCAGACCGATTGCTGCATGGTGGGGGAAGCTGCCTAGCATAACGCCACTCGGTTACGCTGTCTTCACCCTTGATGGGCTTTGTCAGAGCCATAAACGCACAGAGGTGTTCAACCTGGGTCAGAGAGCGAGGACGAACTGGCACGGACATTGATGAGTCCTGGGGGAAAAGGGTGCATGCATAACATGACCCATGTTGTCCTGCGGCCTGCAAGAATGATCTCAGAGTGTGCCACCAGACGTTACCGGTGATCCCATTACTGGTCTGACCCACATCAATGTTGCTATGGTCGCCTATGTATAGATTAAATGTAGATGTACCTATGGATGTCAACAGTGGCGTCAAAGGTTGCTTACGCTTTTTCCGGGTCTGAGTTTTGGGCGCGATGTCTATGTAAAATGTGCCACACGGGTCGGCGCCGGATACATACATACAGACAACAAAATAAAATAAATGTGGTTCGCCCTGCTTTCCCCATGTACCTCTTAGATACCTCGATTTTGGCTGACATGCTGTATGCTGAAATGGATACATAAAATATAGGACTAGTCCTAACACAACTATCATGGCAAGTATGCAGAGGAACCATTCTATGATTGTCCAGGCTCTCCAGCAGTATTCACATTGCTCACGGTTGCGTTGTCGTCTCTCCAGGCGAGCCCTCATCACGAGGGGGAAATGTTCCATGGAGTGTGTGAGTGTATTCTCTCGGTCGATTTCGTGACACGGACCGTCAGACTTCACACACTGATAACACAAACGAGGAACCAGAGAGCATATGGAACCGCTCAGCTGGCACTCGCTCGTGACACCTTGTGTGTAGTGTGTTTTGGTGTATGTAGTGCAAGTGTGGTGCTGGTGGTGACTAGGACACGTCACTTGTTGTCATCTGTTGGTGACTCGGACACGTCACTTGTTGTCATCTGTTGGTGACTTGGACATGTCACTTGTTGTCATCTGTTTCTATCGTTTCTCCTTTCCTGTGACCACGACCTTGCAGTGGCTGGCGTGGACCCATGTAGCTCTCTCGGCGACCTTGACCGCTGTCTGGGTGACGAGAAGCACCTGGTAGGGACCTTGCCAACGATTGGATTTCCAGCTCTTTCTCCGGAAATCCTTGACCAGCCCGGTCGCCCGGTTGAAGGCGGTGAAGCGGACCAGTGGCAGTCGCTAAAGTGGATGATAGGTTAACACAATATGACAACATAGCATCCTCACACAAAGTTGTGGAGGGAAGAGGAAATCCTGGAGCCTTGAGTCCAATCTGTGGAGGTGCCCCAAAAAGGATTTCAAATGGGCTGAGTTGACTCCGTGTTCTTTTCCGCATCCTCATGTACATCAGCACAATGGGCAGAGCTTGTGTCCATGACAGACCTGTGTCTGCACAGCATTTTGCTAGTTTGTTTTTGATTGTGCCGTTCTCTCTTTCCACCCCACCCCCACTCTGTGGGTGATAAGCACAATGCTTTCTGATGTCCATGCCCATGTATTCTCCTATCTGCGTAATGGCCTCATTAGCAAAATGTGAACCGTTGTCACTAGAAATTTTGTCTGGTAGTCCCCATCTAGGAATGATTTCCCTCAGTAGTGCCTTTGCCACAGCATTTGCTGTCTGTGCTTTTACTGGGAAAGCTTCAACCCATTTGGACCACATGTCGACCACCACTAAGCAGTGCTTCTTCCCCTCTGATGGGCTAAGCTCAATGAAATCCAGCATTAGGTGCTCAAATGGCCTGGTGGGAGGTGGATGTGCTCCGGGTCCTGTAACCTTTACTGGTCTACCAGAATTTTGCATGATGCAGATTAGCATGCTTCACAGTGCTTTTGAGCTGTTACTGTGAACCCCCTTGTGAACCACTCCTGATTTATAGACTCTAACATCCCCCCTTTTGACACATGATCCCACCCATGTGTCAACTTAGCGAAATGAGGGAAAAAATGTCTGGGAAGACATGGATTGGAATTTGGGCCAACCCAAAAACAGCCCCAGCAGCCTTCCATTGAGCCTTCTCAACTGGCGTAGCTAGCTGCTGCATGGAAGTCAGTGATGACATTTTGTCAGTAAAGGAGGAGACAGGGATTTTAACAAATGAGTGTGCGTGAGGTGCGAGAATCATCAGGGCAGCTGCCTTTGCGGCTGAGTCAGCAGACGCATTTCCTAGGGAAACTGGGTCTGTACTGCTTGCGTGTGCGACACATTTACAGACTGCAACCTCAGATGGGAGCAGAATGGCGTCTAGTAAGCCTGCAACCAGTGCATGGTTAAGTACTGGTTTGCCATCAGATTTCAGAAATTGTCTACACTTCCAAATAGCCCCAAAATCGTGTACTACCCCGAAAGCATATCGTGAGTCAGTGTAAATAGTCACGGTTTTGCCTTCTGCAAACGTGCAGGCTTCAGTTAGTGCGATGAGCTCTGCTGCCTGTGCTGAGAGGTGACATGGAAGCGGTCCAGAACGGAGAACAGCAGAATCTGAAACAACAGGAAAAAAACAACAACAAAACAACAACAAAAAAAAAACAAATAAATTAGTGCCCCCTTGGTCGCGAGAGGCAGACCCATCAACATACAAAATGAGGTCAGCGTTGGTCAGAGGAACGTCTTTTAAGTCCAAACAATAAAAACCTGTCTGTCTGTTAAGTCCGGTCTAGGTGTGCACACAATGGAAAGTACGTCAACCGTCTTCAGGCAATATTCAAACTAAATGAAGTCTCTCCTTTTGAAACATCATGTGTTGAAATAAACACCTGCAGTTCAAAAAAAATGAATTGCCTAATATTTTTGTTGTGGAATCAATTAATTTCTTTCTTTAAAGGCAAAAACATGAAAAAGCTAAAAGGAAAACCCTATTGAATACAATATTATTTGGAGCAACTTAATTTATAAATGGTTGTCAACTTAAAAACATGTGTTCATGTTCAACATGTGGTAATTAAGTACATACAATTTAAGATTATATTTAAATAATACGGTAAAACAAGTTGGAACTTTGGAGTAATCAACTTAAAAACTTGTGTTTATGCTACCAATTATTAAGTGAGTGGTAATTGAAAACACCTCTGATTGTAGAGGAAAAGCCTTCTCCCCTTTCTCAAATAACTTTGTTGCTTTAACAACATTTCAATAGAAGTTGTCTTAACTCAATAACCATCGATGCAACCTATTGCCTTGATTTTCTTTGTTAAGCCAAGGCATTTGTTGTTAGAGTGTACGTAGACTGGGCCTCCCATATAACCTGGCTGAGCCGATATAAAAACCAATCAGCAAATAACTTTTCAATACATTATTGATTACTATTTTTGAGGTACTTTTAGGTTGGAAGTGAACATAAGTCATAGGTACATGGTGTACTTTTCCTTCACTACATGTATGTAATACCTTTAGTTACTTCACAGATGTGGATGAATGATGTGAAATATAATCAAGTGTTAAATCAGACTTTAGTTCCACCTGGAGTGAATCCACAAGCTACCCTGCAGTCTACAAAGTACTTCAGACTAGCTGCACTTTCACCAGCTTTGAGAACACTTTCATGATCAATCATTATAAAACATATCATATATATTATTCTGAAATGGACCAATCTGCACAACGACTACTTTTACTGTCTTTACTTTCACTATATTCTGATAATACTTTTCTACTTTTACTTGAAGAACATTTTGAATGCAGGACTGTTACTGTAACACTCTGGTACTTCTACTTTTACTCAAGTACAATATCTGAGTACTTATTCCACTTCTGGTAGTATATTAGTCTGAATTGTAGCTACAAAATCACACAGAGCTGCATAAAAATAGAATAATATGTACACGTGTGTACAATGATTTGTAGGTAATTTTGACTACTCAAGACACCTCACTTATACATCTTCAAAGTATTGGCTTTCAGAATATTAAACTTGTTTCGGCAAATTCAGATGATAAATTCAACTTTGAAGCTTGTAACGGCATAATTACAAGCAGAGAACGGACTAATGTAACGTCACAGCAAGCATAACAACAGCCGTGTGTTATGAACACATACGCAAGAATGACATCATCTGTCGCTTAGTGACTTTTTTAACATTTAGTCTTAACACAAACGTGTGAATGTGTAAGGTTTACCATTATATTCAAATGTGAACAAAAATTGACTGTCTTTGTGTACCGGAACACTGAAAAATGCATTTGAGACATCTATGGCAGTAAATATGTTGCAGAGGCTGGAACTTGGGAAATAATCAGATAAGAATTCCGGACGAGCGTGCATGCACAGCTGCATTTACATCGTAAATCCTGGACAAATCTCCACTCGTCAGGAGGTTTGTCTCTGATCTTTTTGACAGGAAACACTGGAATCGTTACACGGAATAATGACCCCTTGTTTAAGCAGAGAGGTAAACACTGGTCATCAACAGCTTCACGTTCAAATGGGTACGGTACGTGAACGTGGACATTAACCCTACGTCATATCTGTGAGCTGCCCAGAGTGAGTATGGCACATCTGAAAGCGCGGCAGGAAGCTCAGAGATATGAGAATTACCTTATCCTCAACCAACAGCAATGTGCGCAGAACGGCTACGTTCGTGCACATTTTCCTTTGATACACGTCACGTGACATAGAGTACATGACATATTCTGTGTGTGTAGGTGCCTAATCAGTGACTGACTCCCAATCTTTAACGATTGGACCCAAATCCCTCTATCTATCAGTGGGGCCCCCTGGCTAGTGAAATGTGTGGACCGCCCCTGGGATTTGACACAGCTGGTTGTGTCTTGTGTGTGTGTGAGTCTAACAGAGATAGTGCTACCCAGCGAATTCCAATACATTTTTAAACATGAGCTCATCATTCACACATTCTAACAGTAAAACTCTCATCATAGCATTTACACGGATCTTTCAACCACGTTAGCAGTACAATGCAAAATGAGAAGTTTCCACACAGCAGGTGGAAAACCACGTTGACCAGTCAAATGCAACAACTCCTGAAAATCAGGATATGTCAGCAGCCCATTGATACACATTCACCAGTTCTTTATCATCAAATGACACTTTTTTGAACCATCGTAGGAGATGGCTGTTGGACTTTAAGACCCTCATTTGTGGAAAAATGAGGTCCAAGCCGAACCGGAGAACCAGATCTCTGCCCAGTAAATGTATTGGGCAGACAGATGATAAAATAACTGTTTTTTACTGATGTGGGAAATGGATTACTGTCAACACCGTTATCTCCACTCTGAAGTGGTACAGAAACTTCTCCTTTTCATAAACCCAGCACATGAATAAATCTATCACTAAATTTGCATTCAGGCAAATCTGCCCCTTTTTTTTTTACCACAGAATGTGTAGCCCCAGAATCAACCAAAAATGTGTGGGACATTTCTTAATGCAAACATTCACTGTCATATTTCAAATATGTACCCTTTTTAACCACAGACATGTCCTCTAATTCTTCTAATTTCTCAATAGCATGTATGATGCGTGTGTGTGTGTGTGTGTCACTTCCCTGGTTTGATGCTGCTGGCTGAATTTCCATCTCGCTCGATTGGGCCCCTTCCTTGCTGTCCCCCTCTGCCTCCACTCCAGTGTTCTGTGAGCAGTCCCATAATCCAATGTTCAACACTTCCACACTTGGAAACATCTTTCTTCAAATGAACGTCTTGCTTCTTGTCCTCTGCCTCTGAAAACCTCCTCTGCCTCTCCCTCGGTATTGTGAGCGGCCAGCATTTTGTTTAGCTTGCGCTGTGTCTGTGAGTCCGTTGAGAAAGGCATTACTGAGGTTTGTTTCCCAAACACCTGCTTGGTCTCCTAGGGCATCGGGTTTGTTTATCCCGCTGTTGTCGAGCTTGGAGTTGACGCTGACTGCATGGCTGGGGCTTGTAGTGGAGGTGGTTGAGGTGTTCCAACCAGATTGCCAGGGTTGTACGCCGGAGGAGGGAAGGGATACCCAGTCGAGGAGAGGTCATTCAGGCCTGCAATGGAAGGACACAGGGATGTCTGGGGTTTACATGTCTTTTGGAAATAATGTATTTCTTTTCTTCACATTCATTTTCAACCTTAATATTTTATTTAATCCCCAAGGCCAACTGCCTTTTTTTTACTCCCCAGTATTATAAACACTTTCTATGGGTGTCCAGTTTCTCTAAGTCTTTTACTTTAATTGTACTCTTCTTCTTCATTCCATCTTCACACTCTTGTAATTTATCCCTTAGGTTTTTGATTTTTAATTTACTCAAAGAACCTCCCTTAGGAAATCCGAACATTTCCGTCCATATATTTAATTTAGACAGACTTTCTTCACCATATTTTGCTCGCATGACATCAACTATCGGACCCTCAGGAGGCTGTACATACCCCCTCGCCTGCTTTGCCCCCATAGCAAAGTCTTTTAAAGTGTCACCAAAACACTCCGTGTCACCAAAACACTATTTTTCATCCGTCGATGCTAGATATGCCAAATATCTCTGTTTTCGAGCAGTCCCTCTCCTGATGTCATGGAGTTTTAATTACGTTTAACTTTAAACAATTTAGACTTTGCACATCTCACCGAGTATTGAAAGCCCTTTGAGTTCGTTGGATCTCGTGAAGTCAATCGGTTCCACCCCGGCGCTGGTCCTCTCGTCTCGTACGGTTTCTGTCGAGGTAGAGGAAAATCCAAAGATCCTGGAGCGACCACCAGCGTCCGGAGTGGTTCACAATCTAACTTACAGAGATCCTGCCGACAACGCCATTTGTTATGGAAATCTAGGGCCCAAACACAGCTGGAGAGTACAAGTCAAATGAACAATACAAATAAATGGTGAATCAAGCAAAGCTGTCTTTTGGTTATTTATTTGAAGCTTCAAATACACGATACAATAATATAAATATGTCACAAGTCGCACAGAGTATAAAATAGTCTGCGCGAGAGTGCGCAGAACAATGGAAAAGCAAAGGTTATATAGAAAAGGAGTGGGAAAGAGAACAATCTGGGTTCACACAGTCCGTGGGGGGACACCCGAGACCGGGCAATGTCCCCGGTAGAAACCGGGTGAAATAGCCAATGAGTCCCCATGACACCATGGAGGAATGCAACTCCCGTTACATTCCTCCATGGTGTCATTTGAGCGAAAAACTTTTACGAGAACCAGGCTGGGGGGTCAAAAGGGCTTGACCAAGGCCGACCCAAAGTGCACGGTGGTCGGACTCATCACCTCCGTGATGAGTCTCCATTGTGATTTGAAAACTTCCATCAAACGAGTCCTTCGGTGGGCGGGAAAAAAACGCGTCAAAATCGTCACTTCCTGTACTGACAGTGGAGGTGTCCTGAGAGTGGAGGTCTGCAGGCAGGCTCCCATGCAAAAGTTGAACATTGTTCAACTTTTGATGCCGATAGATGCTCGTGATGCTTGCAAAGCCATGCCATGCTTCCCACGATGCAGTTCGGCGAAAATTCAAAATCAACTACTACGTCACTACCCATTCAAGTGACTGGGCGAAGCGTTGAAAGCATTTTTCGATGCCTGTAGTGTAGACGGGGCGTAATCCACCCCCAGGGACTTTTTCCGGTGTGAACGCGATCTGTACTTAGTTCATGCGAACTAAAGAGTTCGCATGAACTAAGTTCGCATGAACCTTTGTGTGAAAAGTACTGCAGTGTGAATGCGCCTTATGCTTACATTTGCTTACAAGCAGACGATGCATACTTAGGCCAAAGTCTGGGGTAACAGGAATATCAAGTCACTATACAAAATGCTCTGGCAATACATTCAATAATTGTTGAGATATTTCTAATTTTGTTTGAGCATGAGATCTTTACTTCAGATCTTCTTCTGAGTGAACAGCAGATTTAACACAATGTTTAGAGCAGTACCACATTAATTTCGCTCCACAGGGTGGAGTGCATCAATGTAAATACATTAGTACTAATCCTATAGGTGGTGTATTGTTTAACTCCAAACCCAGTCTTAAGCTCTGTTTCCATAGCATGTGTTTCCCTAAACACACAGAATCCAGGGAGCTTGCCCACTGGCATGAATAACTGGGTTCTTCCTGTGGAGGATTGGCATTCAAATGCAGACTGCTCCTCATGCTCGTGCCCCCAAGATATCACGCCAATTATTTGTCTCTGTGGGAGCAAACTATTTGTGGAAGACCTTCTTAAAATAAGATCGGGGAGTCACAGCCGCTCTACATCCTTTCTGGTTCCTGACTGGACCGTTTATGTGGGCACGTGTCACCTCTCACTGTGACCCCGCAGGCCCATCTAACTACGGCTGTGGAAAGGTAGTGACGTGGCAGCAACTGTACAAGAACAGGCTTTTGGTTTCGTTCACACCCCTGCAGAGAGAATTCAGTCCCACTGTGCAGCTCTGCATCTTCATTTGACAGAGTTAACAGATCTGTTCAAACTGCCCACGGCTCTGTCACACATGCATCCCAACATTTCCTCCGTCACGAATACAAACACACACACACACACACACACACACACACACACACACACACACACACACACACAATTGTTATTTTCTGTAATGGATGCCACAAATAACAAATGGAAAGACTATTATGTTCTCATTGTATCATTAAACCATAATTATAATACGCTCCGAGTTTTATACGGAAGCTCTTCACAGCCATAGTTTCGACATTTTACCAACTGTTTTCCCATGATAACTAGATCATGACTTTAATTGTTGTCACTTCCATTAACTTACAAATATTGTTTTCCAGAGATAATGGGATAAAAGCAATGATTCAAACATTTATTTCCTCCATTTACACGTATTAACAAGTTAATTGTTGTTGTTTTCCCAAGATTACAAGGTTTATGATGCCATTACCCTGAATTAAAAAACGTTTTCCTACTACTCACCTTCTGGTGATCTTGATTTCTATCTTTGTAATCTCCAGAGTTTTTCATTATCTTGGGAAGATAACATTTTTGAATTTTGAGATATGTTGTGATCTCGATAAATTGAATAGAATTAGCTCATAAGGGGAAAATTAAGGAAATCAATTGTTTGAACCACTTCTGTAGCTAAACATTTTCCATCTCTTCTCAAGACCTTACATTTTTTTAAACGATATTCACTTGCTAATTAGGTGACTAATTGGACCACCCTCTCTGTGGCTTTGAGTGTGTCATCAGGTTTCACACTGCAATCCAGAGTATTTACTTTAATATGAACAAACCACATACAGCTGAATAGTCTAATATAAAATTGAACATGTGCAGCAAATATGTGCTATAGTTGGAGGCTTACTGTTACTACAGTCTCAATATAGAAAAGTGAATCCACTTCACACATATGTAATGTAACATGAGCAGAGGCTAGCAAAGACAGTCTGCAATGCACAGAGGCAGTGGGATGTCAGGGGCAGCTGACAAGAGGATGTTAGGTGGGCGAGTGGCATTTCATCATACAATTCATGTACAGTAATCAATGACCACTCACCAGTGAAGGGAAGAGGGCCCGGAGAGAGAGTGAGAGTGCCAGTGGGCATGTCAGATAAAAGCCCTGAAGGAGAAAAACAGGGAACTGGAGGAGGTTGCGTTGAATCTAGCAGGGGGTACGATGGAGGAAAAGTGGGGACGTGTGAAAAAGCACAAACTGTGGGATAGATTGTGAGATTAAAGTAAGCAGATGATTATGTAAGCAATTACTTGACAGGGGGAGACGCACATAAAAGGCCAGGGAGATGTGCTGATTGAAAAATCTGAAGAGCTTGCACCTCTTCTCGGCTGTATCATCCATCTCTCGGTGATCGCTCTTCAGATGATCAAAGAAACAGGCATTTCCTACTCTAATTAAATATCTTTTGTGATGAAAAAAATAAGTTCTTTGTCTTTTACATGATGTGTTTTCTTATTTATTCACCTGTCAATGTACTTCTATGAAAAACAAAAAAACAACACTGTTCAGGATGCATGAGTGTATGTTAGATCTATTACTAGAGCATGCTGGCTTATTGGGGCAAATCTGGTGAGAAAAAACAAACACCATTAGCCTTGTAGGCCTGGCACCATTCGGGCAGCACTGCAGATGGCTTTGAGAAACAAGCTCCAACATCTACTGCCTGGATTCATGCTCGAGATATAAAAAAAAAATTAAAACAGGAAGTGCTCAATTTCTCCCTTCGTGGAGGCAATTTATCGAACGCAAAGTGAATTTAAACCCATGAAACAGAGCCAGACGTGATTCATGAGTCACACGTGTAAACAACAGTGTGTAAACCACGCTGCGTGGGACATCAGTTCTGCTAGAGAATTGGATTTACACAAGATTAACGATAGAAGATTCGTAACATTCAATAACGAGCTATTCTGACCAGTATTGTGGGTGCTCTGAAGTGCACCAGATTAATGAACATGTGCTGAGTTAGCTCAGGCAGAATGCGCTGTCAACCAGACCATGAACACATGGTTGTAGAGCTATACTGTTCCACTAAATCTATCTCTTCTTCTTTTATTAAGTAGCCTAGTCTAATTATGGTAACACCAGGAGGTGTTACCATAATTAGACTAGGCTGGAGGCTGGAGGTTTTAACTGTGCTTGGATTCTATTCTGCTAATTTAAAATAAACACCAGCCAACAATTTAAATCCTCATTTATCCCATAAATCAAGTGGCAAAACAACAACAGCCTAAACAGAAACGGGGCAATCCGTCATGAAGCGGAAAGTCATCAATCATTTTCTTTTCTTTATTAATAATGCTGAAGCTCATTATTTTCAGGTCAAGAGGTAATTTCCTGAAGTCTTCCTTTCGGCCACAGTGATACTAAATCAGCAGTTTTCTAGTACCACCAGGGCGTAGAAGCCTGAAGGTGAATACCACAGACCAAGTTAGCTTTTATTTTTAAAAACTCCCTGGATTTGATTGAATTCAACATACCATTTACAGCAAAGGCCAACTTGGGCATCTGCTCTTGCTTAACCACATGAACTAATTACTGACCAACTGTCTACTTTCATCGTCAGACCTTTATAGCAAAACGCTGAAGCCTACATAAGCATCCTTGGACTGACTCAGTCTGTACTGAGAGATTAACTACAGTAGGATGATTAATACTATTATTATAGCTGCCCTGCTTTGTAAAATGTAAATGTCTTCTGACTCATCCAGAACTCATCAACAGAAACATCACTGGGAGTAGGAAGGACTTTTTACAATAACTATTTCATTAACGTGTTTTTTCTGGGTCAAACAATACTTTTTATTCTGAAAAACAAGCTATGGATAGTGCTACTTGTTTAGCAAACAGAAAGAAAGGATGGAGGATTAAAAGGGGACTGCAACCAGCTTGATTTGGGTTCCTGTCGCTCACAGAGTTATTGTGCCATCTGCTGGATTTACAGATAACTGCAGCAGTGTGTTATCAGTGGGGAGAGGGCTTCATAGGACACAACCAAAGAAAGACAATATCTTTATCTACCCTCAGTAGAAAATATTAAAGGTGAGAAGGAATTGCACAAGACAAATGTGATGAAGAAACTGTCTAAAGTGAGTCTATATGGCTCTATTAATATAGCAAAACATAATGTATTACAGCAGGCTTAATTATAAGACTAACATAGAACAGTAACGTGTGGTATAAGCATAGGGGTATAACATGTGTTGGGTTGATATAAAAGAAATAACATTACTACTTATAATTATTATTATATGAAATAGTGTAACGTATTGTAGTATAGTTCAGCAGTATACCAACATATCCATTAGGGTTTGGTCTATAGTATAAACAGCGTGACAACATGTACTTAATACTTAGGCTACCTATTTTATTTGTTCAAACAATTAACACAGCCACAGTGTAGTGGCAGTTCATTTGCATCCACAGGGGCAGCGCTCCGGGGCGGGGTTGACCCCGGGAGAGGGGCGGGGCAGTTGAGAGGTCAAAGTTGAATTAATTTTGTCTTTTGTGCCAAGCAGAAGAGTGGAGTCCTATCGAACAGCGGCGTCTCTTCCCTCTTCCCCGGATCCTTTTAAAACTCCCTCCCGAACCTCTCCCCTTCCACCCTTGCCACCCTACCCACCCCCTGAACACTCTTCAAGAGACGCATCGGGTAAGTCCTGCAGAAATACGCGTCTTTGTTTCGGTTTGCTCCCGGAGTGAAGGACAGGGATAACTCGGCGCGTTGCCTCGGTACGCTCCGTAGGCCGCGGGATCAGGCTAATTCCTGGATCAGGCGATGCTAACGCTAGCGACCTGAATGAAAAATAACAGAACTGTGTTTAACTGTATTGCCAATCCTGAGTTAATTGCTACCCAGTGTATTTTCTACTGTCTTATTATAGATATGGTGGCCAAATATTCACACAGTTTTTCCTTGTATATGTTGGTAGTTCGATAGAAATGCTAACGTAGCATTCATTGCTTGCGCGACTAGATGTGATGCTCTTTCTAAAATAGCATCTGCGATGTTATCATATGAGCCTTAATTTTACTGCTAATGCACACTCGACACAAAGTAACCATAACATAAAGAGCACGTTATGGTATTGCATTTCTATATATAAACATGTACCTATAAGCTATGTCGCTAAAGCAGTTTTTACGCCAGGTAATAGACACTGCCTAATGGAGACAGTGGGTCATTGTGCTAATGTGAATGAGTGGACCCCGGCCAGTCTAACGTGAATTACCGGACTGAAAAGCCTCGTTCTTTTAACATGACTACATAACGTTGTTTAAATACAACACTAGATCAAATCAACACGATGCTGTCTGCATTCATCGCTACATTGATCTGCACTGACAGAAGCTTTTTTAGTAAACAAGGCTTTTTTCTGCTGTGATGTCCTCATAGTTTCCTGTCACTACATTTGTCCCTGATGGTCACACTTTCCGCTCTATTGCAGACATTCAACCAGTGACCAAATACCAGCTTTGTGGCCAGTTTAATCGTGGATTCAGCAGCAGAAATGGACTCAAGCCTGGTTGAAGGAGGACTTAATGTCACCTTAACCATCAGGCTACTCATGCATGGGAAGGTGAGTGTGACTACATGCAGTGTTTGAAAATAAGCACAAACATCGCTTTTCCTTCTGCCAGGAACAGAGGCTTTAATGTGTGTTCTCTTTTGTAGGAGGTTGGTAGCATCATTGGCAAGGTAAGTTGTTTTTTACTGCCAGAAGGATTGCTATCTTCATCTTGGCCCTCTACGTTTTGTAAATATTGTGTATTTGTGTATTCTTTACAGAAAGGAGAGTCTGTTAAGAAGATGAGAGAGGAGGTAAGATATGTTTTGTCTTTATTGTACATATGTGGAGGAACAAGAAGAAGCATGTCCATACTTTTAGTGAATTTGACTCATGCATCATATGATATCCCTGGGTCTGAAGATATTTCCTGTTTTGTTCCCTTTTCCACAGAGTGGTGCTCGCATCAACATCTCAGAGGGGAACTGTCCGGAGAGGATCATAACTCTCGCGGGACCAACCACCTCCATTTTTAAAGCCTTCTCCATGATCATTGAGAAACTGGAGGAGGTAAGATTCACCCGCTTCATCTGATTTCAGACATGTTTTAGCAACTCAATTGACACGTTCAAGTTTTCTTAATCGTCGTGTGACTGTTCATTCCAGGACATCAGCACCTCAATGACTAACAGCACAGCCACCAGCAAACCCCCGGTCACCATGCGCCTCGTCGTGCCTGCAAGCCAGTGTGGCTCCCTCATCGGCAAGGGTGGCTGCAAGATCAAGGAAATCAGAGAGGTTTGTCCTCATATTTGTATTTGTTGTTGTATATCCAGTGTCTAATCCCTGATTTGTCCTAACACTTGTGGTTTTTTGTGTCTTTGCAGTCTGCAGGAGCTCAGGTACAAGTAGCAGGGGACATGTTGCCCAACTCAACAGAGCGTGCCATCACAGTTGCAGGGACCCCCCAGTCCATTATCGAGTGTGTCAAGCAGATCTGCGTTGTCATGCTTGAGGTACAGACACTATTTATTATGATGCCGCTTTCACTCTGTTTTTAAAACATGTCGTTATTTAGCAAAGATATTCGGGGTACATACAAAGTCGTTTAAAAATGCTGAATTTTTTTAAGGTCAGGATTTTCATGAGATAAGAACTTTAACTTAACTTAAACCTTGGCCCCATGGCAGCTCACCCTATACCCCCACGATACGTTCTTACTGCAGTGGTCTCGATTCGAATCCAACCTGTGGTCCTTTACTGCATGCCAACTACTTTTAAATATATCTGTTTTATCCAATGAAGCCAAAATGCAATAAACTGAATTCCTCCCCAACATGAAAGTAAAATGAATTTGCCTGCAAATCAAATGTCCCACTTGGAACAATACTTGATTTCCCACACAATCTGGTGTTTCATATACGCAACCAATAAGTGACTCTTTTAATAGATGAAATCTCCTCACACCAGACACAGAGCTAGCTAATCATTAAATAATCATGATCACACCCGTCAATCCGTTGCTATAAATAGCTGTGTAAATAAGTGAAAATGTACAATGACTGATGACTAAAATAAACAGATTTTTCCCAGTTACATCTGTAGTTACAATTTTTAGATTTGAGCTTCTGGAGTCTTTGTTGTTTAGGTACCTTGAAAGTGCTTGAGTTTCTTACTTCTGATGGTTTATTATATTCTGTGGTACCTTTGATGTGACTTCAATAGTTAATGGTGATCTCTCTGTGTTCTTAGTCTCCCCCAAAGGGAGTGACCATCCCGTACAGACCCAAACCCTCAGGCTCTCCTGTCATCTTTGCAGGTGGTCAGGTAAACAACACTTCTTTGTTTGAACTCTACATCTGTGTGTGTGTGTGTGCTATTTTTGTCCCTGTAGTGTCTGCTGTTTCGGGGAAATATTCTCACCTTTTACTGAAGCACTTCTGGTCGGAGGAATTTGATTATCCTCAAGCTATCATAGTGTTTGAACAGGGTGTCCGCTGGTCTTAAAAAGTATTAAAAGTCGATAAATCAATTTAGCGAAAATGTAAGGCAATTAAAAAGTATTAAACGGCATTTTCCAAGGTATTACATTTTGTAGCTTGTTATATAAGTATATAAATTGTCCAAAGAGGTTGTATTCTACAGTCTGCCTGAATGTAATCACTGCGTAGGTGTGTAGTGTGATTCTGTGTAGTTTATTGATGGCATCCCGTTGGGTTTGACGTCATCTGAACAGGACATCGCACGCTCACTGCTTGATACCGCGCGAAGGTCCGTTTACGCCGGTTGTTAAACAACATCGTTATGGGGAAATGCAAGTTGGTGTCCAAATGGTTGGAAGATAAGGAGGAAGGACAATCAATACTGTATATAGTCAATGTGAGGTAAAGTGTGTCGCCAAGGTAACCGGTTAAAACTCCAAGTGGCGATGAGGTCTTAAAATGTGTGGAAAGGGTCTTAAAAGGTCTTACTTTTGACTTCAGGATTCCTGCATACACCCAGTTCATGCACTGTCCGTAGCATTCCTGGCTCTGTTCTTGTAGCACACCAAGGACAGAGGACTGATGGATATTTGAGCACACTGTGACACTGCCACACCCTCCTAAGAGCTGTTCTCTCCTTGCAGGCATACGCTGTCCAAGGGCAGCACGCCATTCCTCAGCCTGATGTAAGTGAAGGGCCCTCTGTAAGTGATCCAATATATTTGAATCTTCGGTCCTCGGGAGCCATGCCACCTTCTTACTTCATCCCACTGACTTCATTTCCCAACTCCCATTGCCTGATACCCATTTTTAACAATTTCAAACATTATTTAACTTTTTAACAACAAAACCTTTGTTTACCCTTTTAGGCTAAATCATGAGCTCCATGTTCCATTTCATATTTCTTCTCATCCTCACTACAACCACTTAATTTCAAGATTTCTACTTTTGTAATCACTTCTTGATTGTCGCTCATGTTTCGTTTTGTGTGCTCTCCGTGTCCTCTCCTCCTTTGCTTCCGCAGCTCACCAAACTTCACCAGCTGGCCATGCAGCAGAGCCCCTTCCCCATTGCACATAGCAACCAGGGCTTCCAGGGTAGGTAGACGGGTTGAACGAGGAAATTGGATTAATATAGATTTGTAACCATCCACCCAGTCAACACTTTCTTTGCATTCTTCAGCTGGGATGGACGCCTCTGCACAAGCTGGCTCTCACGAGCTGACCATTCCAAACGATGTAAGTCGCATTCATCTCATCATTTACTTGGTTTGCAGACAAACATGGCGCCACTTTTAAGTAGCTTGTTTTGTATCGTTCCTCTTTTTAAAAGTGCTTATGTTTTTCTTCTTCTCCCTCAGCTCATTGGCTGCATTATTGGCCGTCAGGGCGCAAAGATCAATGAGATCCGTCAGATGTCAGGGGCTCAGATCAAGATTGCCAACCCTGTGGAGGGCTCCGGTGACAGGCAGGTCACCATCACCGGCTCCCACGCCAGCATCAGCCTGGCCGAGTACCTGATCAATGCCAGGTAAGAGGCGTTATGCGACGGCAACACCTCCTCACAGGCAGGCTGTGTATCAAACGTAAACACTCTAGACATCACCATGGTTTCCTGGGGGGTGTAACCAAGAAGAAACTGAGATTCCACTTGGTAACAACTCGCCTTTCCGATGTGTAATCAATAGGGGTTGCAAAATTCTGGGCATTTTCAAAGATGAAAACTTTCCATGGGAATAAACTGGGAATTTTCCAAATTGAAGGTTGGCTCTTCACAGGGAACTTAAATATAGTTGGAGAAAGTATATTTTAGCTTAATCGTGACAAAAACAAACAGACGCCACTCAAGTACACTTGAATATCCATGCCATTCCTCCATCACATGCACACTGCTTACGGCATGGCTATTGAGACCACGCCCCCTACAGGCACTGTGCGTTCTTCCATCACATGCACACATGATTTCTAGAAGACTGGACCACACTCGTGAGCCCAAAGCACATTTTTGAATGAGTGAGGTAATATTTAACTCAACGTTCATGTTTTTGTTCTTCAATGAAACAAATGATTGTTTGATAAAATAATTCAAACTTGTTCTGTTCTACTTACAAATGCATCTGTTGAAATGTCATGTTTTTTAATTGTATCATTTTGCATGGATGTTTTCTTATGACAAAACAAAATGTTTATATTTATGCTTGGATATGATACAATTCGATTACATTACTGTTAGTTCCCATGGTTCCCATGGAAAGTTTCCAATATGGAATATTTCCAAAATTCCCCAGCGTAACTTGCTATGGAAATGTTCCGCCCTAGTAATCAATAATCACGTCTTTTTATACCATCATAATTTTTTTATATCTTATTTTAAAATGTTAACATAACACTTTTATTGTTGTTTTCTGTCTTGCATGCCAGTTTTTAAATCTCTCTAAATTGCACTAATCTGTATGAAAGGGGCTTTAAAATGTAGGTGTTATTGGTTAATCACGGATTAGAGTGGAAATATCGAATGTGTTTATTATTGCCAGAGCATTAGCGAGGACGGGCGGAAGCTCCCATTTGGACGGGATAAAAATGTCTGTGAATAATACGATGTTTTCTCCCTTCATCATGTTGGGGCTACTTTTGTTATTGCCAAATTGCAAAGGGCAGCTTGTGAAAAGAGGAAATCCTGCAGAACATTCAAATAAATGACTATTTAGAATCAAATATGAAGGAATTTAACGCTTCTTGTTCTGTGTTGTGCTCCTCAGGCTCTCTTCTGAAGCTACTGGACTCGCAGCCAACTGACCGGAGGATCTTCATCAGCACCTAACGTAACCCCTCCCCCTACTTTTTACCAAGAGGTCCCTTATTGAACTTAATGCAAAAACCAAGTACTATAAACTCACTGTTTTCTCCTCTTTCTGGTTACACACCTACTCAGTTGTAATTACCCCATCATCATGATATTGGTATTTTATTTATTTATTATGTTTTTAAATCCCCTTTGCATATAGTTTTTAAAGACTTCTCTTATTTTACTGTATATCTGTATGACCTTCTTGATATAGGTAAAACGTTTTGGAAAAATCTGGAAAGGCATAAATAATGTTTTTCTTATGTCAGATTCTTCTTAGAAAATGTACAAAAAATGAAGAAAAAAGACACACCATAACATTATAGATGGACTGTTCTCTCCCTTTTAAATATCTATTTATTTTTATTTAATACACAGCTCCGTGTAAGAGTAGAATTCATTGATATTTGCCATCTTCTATTTGAAGCTGTACTTCCTGATGAGGCATTGTGGGTTTAACGGGTTTCAGTGGGTGTGAATGATCTCCAGGTGAAGATGTATGCAGGAAAAACGTAGAAGGTAATTTATCCCTCGTTGAGGGCGGGTTCAAACGCAAATGTTAAGCTACCTTTTGTCTCACCACTAATTTGCTGAGTAATTGTTTTGTGTCATTCCTGTGTTTCCATCCGTTTGATTTCTCGATCAGGACTTTTGAGCATTGTTGTGTATTGGATTCTGATAAGGGTGGGTGGGCCTTGGTCACCAGGTGTGGGCCTGGATGAGAGGAAAATATTTTCTTTTCTCTGAAATTACTAAGACCATAGATGATGATGATGATGATGATGATAATAATAATAACATTGAAATGTTTGTTTTAAATAGAGAAAATATTTTTTTTAACTGCAGGGCTGGGGAATGCCGCAAGGGGCAAAACTACAAGACAAATTTGTCTTTATAAGTATATTATGCTGAGGTATTAAATTATGATTAACTAGAAGGAGAATTATAGAATTAACACTAGTTGCTATCCTTTTTTGCCTGGGTCAGATTTTTATTTTTTATTATTCTTTGCAGGATGAAGAAACTCACGTTTTTGTGCACGTTTTCAAACTATTGTAGATCTGGTTGCAATTCAATTGTTGAAGAAATGAAATGCAGAAATAAAAAAAAAGATGTGAAATGCTTAAACAGTCCGTTTTTTCATTTTTATGTTGGGATGTTTACTTGCTTCTAAAGATAGCTGACACCTTCATTACCCCATTATCAAGCGCAAGATATATTAATAATCCAACATGTCTTCTTCCCGTGGGGGATTTCATTTTTTATAAACAACCCGGTGTAAAAGATAAGTTAAGAAAAGACACGGGAACCTTTTGGACATGCTTAAAATCATTGAAAATGTCGTTTATTTCTCATTCAGCTGTCTTATGTGATGCAACAGCACAAACTATACTGTAGATAAACATCACACAACTTTTGTTTTAACCAATACATCATTTATTGTTGCTCATATTTTGCCTTTGATATAATTCCTATGTTACAGGTACAATGTGCAATGCTGTATAAAAACAAAACATTTCTATTTAAACCCAAAGGATACTTACTTACGACTATTAACCACCACAGAAGTGCTCTATTCCTTATCTGGCTACCTCCGCATCTTAAAGGGTAACGGGAACATCATGAACTACAGGAGTCCTTTTGGTTCTTTACTTAAAGGGGAACTCCACCGATTTTACACACTTAAAGTTGTTTAATGCCTTTTTCTTTTATACAACTCTGAAGACTACCATTTCGAAAATGAAAAGTATTCTGGAGGTGTGGAGTTAGAAATGGGTGACTCTGTAGCCAGCGCTTCATCTCTATGGGAAGGCGACCTTAGCGGCTACTTGCAAAACACAAATCAAAATCTGGCCCAATGGGAATCCCAAAACATTTGTATTTTTGACCTGAAGGGTTCCTTACATCCCACTGGCTGTGTGACCATGACTGTTTTGATCCTGATTCTGTTGATATAGGCTTTTCTCCTCCTGGATAAGATAGCAAAACGGTAACCTAAAGTGTTCCATTCATCAAATTGTTGCCTTAAACCTACACAACCTTTAGATCTCAAGCCTAATTGTAAGGTCAAACATGGATGACGTTTTTTTTTTGCTCCTTTCATCGCGCCACGGCTAAACTTTCCAGCAGATTTTTAAATGACTAAACACTTTTGCTGCACACAATTGAACAACACTAAGTTGTATTGGAAAATATGCACTACTAAATAGTGCTGTAATATACATCAGCTTTATGTCCAACAAGATACATCTTTTAAGAGGGGCCTCTGTAGTCAGATAAATGTATCTTGGATCAAAATAGGCCCAAATGGGATTTAAAGTGACTCAATTTCCATGTGCATAGAAAATTATAGAAACGCATGAACCAAAAATAACCTGTTCTCATCATGTAAGCGTGCATTATACATTTTTCCGGAAAACTCAACTAACGTGAGCTCAGCTCGGACGGAGAAGGTTTCTACCAATTCTTTAGGGAGTCCCCAAACAACTGCTCTTGGCCGAGGTGCATTGTGGGTAATGTAGACGCCATGTTTTTTGACCAGATATAATAATGTGTGGAATAAAGCAGACAGTATCTCTGGTCCTGCCGTACTGATTTTGACCTCTTGATCGCTTTTTCTCTTGAACTGTTCTTCGTTAGGCTGACAATGTTACAGGAGTGCAATGCTAAATCGGAGCGGTCTCCTTTACTGACGCACTAGCACCAGTGTGTGTTGCTTAGATAGTACCTTGGTTACTAATGCTAGTGTATTTCATTACATGAACACACCCTACTAAGAAACACAATCAAATAGCCGACAATTTGAGAAACCGGAGAAGCAACACCGGTAATGGCAAAAGTGCATTTTTTTGTGACACAAATGTTCTCCATCCCATCACTAAGATAAGCTTAATAAAAAAAAACTCACCCATGTCTTTTATGTATTTATAACTCAGTAGTACGAGGGTTAAAAAAAAATAATATATTACCTACTGAGAATCCTAATTATGCATCGTGATCGACATCGTGGTGAGATTTTCATTCCTTTTTTTTTCTTGAGTGCTGACATTTATTAACAAAAAAAACTCAAGTAATACTTAGGATTACAAAAGTGTAAACTTTCACAAAATATAAAACGGACACATTCAAACCATAAATTATAGACACGTAGTCATGCATTTGTTCACAGGGCTGCATACCATTTAGTCTTACATTTCTATCTTACAAATAAAATAAAGTTAGATATTTCTCATGTGGTATGTCATGGATATTTACATTATTATTCATTAGTTTTTTGATGCATTAGTGTGTGGAGTATCATGGAGGATGCTCCCAGAGTGAGGATTAGAGTGTTTAGAAGACAACAAGTGTGGTTTCTTGTGCGTGCGTGTGCGTCAGTGGTTGGGTTTCTGCTGAGCCGGAGCAGTGGCTAAGGTTACTTCTGTAACTATTTTGCCTAAAACAAAAACCCTACTGAACTTCAATGACATTTATCGGATGTCACAAGCTGCCAAAATATCGGATGTCAGGTTATGACAAATGTCCTATGCCATCCAACAAACTTATGAGACACCATAAGTCGACTTGTCATAGTCTGAGTGGTGAAGTAGGTGTGATTCCTCATGACCACAGTAATGTACTGCATCACTAGGAGCTGGAGGTCTTTGCTAGCATCCAGCTATCTATGGAGGAGCTGTGTGTGGCGCCTGTGGAGACCCCTGGTAGGGCAGAGGGGGCTGCACCCACGCTCCAGCGCCGGGGGGGCGGCTGGACTCTCCGCTGCCCGGCTGGTCCAGCTCTGCACTGTCGCAGTCAGAGTCATCACACAGGGCCCGGCTCTGGAGAGAGAGAGGGCATGTCATGCAGGAGAATTCAAACCATCTACTTGTGTCAAATCTCCAACAATGCTACATTCAAAGTACAGGTCCTGCATTGAGGGTTATCGTCTTTATCTACTTTACATACAGTCAGGTAGTTTTGTCCTGTGGTTCCCAACATCGGGGTCACAAGATAAATCTGGGGGTTGTCAAATAATGAATGGTTTTTAATACAAAAAAGAAGACAGCATCGGTAAGTTAACCATTTTTGACTTTTCTCCAGTTTTTCCTTTTTATAATAGATTTTTTTTTTAGGGTTTTAAAAGAATCATCACAAGCACCGCTTTAAATATTGTGTTTACAAAGAGACATTTTATTATTTTATTTGAAAAAGTAACTTAGCATGAATCAAGCTTTTAAAAAAATGACTAATCGATTAAAGAAATGTTATTTGATTAACACCAAAACAACCGATTTGTCGACTGATCTACAAAGAAGGGCCAGCCTTAATAATGTATATCTTTACGTCTCAAACTGTACTTTAAATGTAACCATCTGAGAACTTATAGACATCTCAAATCGGAGAAAGGGTCCAAACCAGAAACCATTACTTTGTGGTAAGGTGTCAAAGGCCAAAGTACACATTTGCCCCACGGTTAAAATTAAGTATACTTTTTGCATTTTCGACCACTGGCTTTTGGAGCATGTTCTTTTACACCAGTCTCAGAGGATGACACAGACACATGCAACTCCCCACGGTGGAGCTTCTTCACCTCATTAGGATTCCCCCCAGCGTCCAGCGGAGCTTTGGCCGGTCCCAGCGCTCCGTCTCTCTCCGACAGGCCGTCAGTGTTGTCCGCCGGGATCTCTTCGCCCTGAGAGAGGAGGTCGTCGCTGCGATCGTCCAACCTGTCGTCTGTGTTGGTGCTAACCACGTCGGGGGTGCCGCTGTGCGAGTGGTCCGTAGTGTGGCCCTCCTCGCCATCCGACACCGACAGGTTCTCTGAGCTGAAGGTGGACACCGACTGGCCCTTGGTGATGCTAGTCGGACGTCTGGAGATATTCAAAACAAAGGAAAACACACGGAGGTTAAACACATGGCAAGCGAGCTAATAATAGTCAGGTTTGGGCATTGACTTTGTGGTGTTTATTGGTTATTATCAGAAATAAGTTAAAGATTTAAGAATCACAGATTTCATGATGTGTTAGAATGATGCGAATAAGAAATAATTCTTGTCCTTGGAATAAATCTTGAACTCCGTCAGAGAGGAAAGATTGCTCGAGGACATTTTCCAGTGACGAAGGACAGCAAGTTACTCACCGTCTCCGTGGTAACTCAACTTCACTGTCAACTTCCCCCTCCTCCTCCTCGGACGACACTCCACGCCTCTGTCGGAAACAGGAAATAGGAACAATTGAAAATGACCAAAGTATAACCAGAGGAACACAGGAAGTGACCAGCTGGGCGGCTCGGTACCTGTTTGCGTGAGATAGCTGCTCTGTACAGAATGGCTGAGGGGGTGAGGTGCTGACTCCCAATCCCCCCTGATGCTCCACGGGGCAGCCTCACAGCCCCCTCCTCTTTATCCTCCCCATCATGACGTGGAGATCCCAGAGACCCCCTCGCTGCTCCCGCCCCCCTCCCACACGGAGAGTCTGGGCTGCTGGAGAAGGGGAACGACGCTGCGTCCTCGCTCGGCGTGTCGCTGCGTGGAGGCGTTTCTGTGAGATCACCCAGACCGGCGGCCCCTGCCACGGACGCCCCTAACCCCGCAGAGGCACTGACGCTCACCCCTCTCTCCAGGCCCCCCACAGAGGGCTCCCCTTTCCCCTGCTCCTCCGCCTGGAGCGCGGTGCAGATGAGGTCGGGGCTGGAGGAGGAGAGCTGCCTCTGCGGCGCTGCAGGCGGCTCCAGCAGCTGCTTGGAGGTGTTGGTGCTGCCACTGTTAGCCTGGGCAGTCGCGTCCCTATTAGACTGGTTTGCCTTCAGTCCAGCCAGGTCCCCGCTGCTGCCCTTCCCCGGCTTGCGATGGCGGGTCTTTACCCTCCGAGAGCGGCTGGGGGAAGTGGAGCTTCTGTTGGGGCACGCCGGGATGGTGACTTGCATCACAGAGGAGTCCATTTTGGGAATGATTACCTCACACTTGAGGATGTCTGGCCTGAAAGAGTAAGAGGGATTAGTCAACAGCTACATTCCACACGCGTGATGAATATTCATGTCAGCATCAATGTTTTATTAAATAAGCACTGGAATATCTGGATCTCGCACCTCTTTCCCGAGGGCAGTTTCTGCGGGACGTTTCGTTTCTTGATGAGCTTGTCCATGGTGTTGGAGGAGCTGCTCTGCCTGGAGCTGTGGTGCTTGAACAAACCTGGGTACTTTTTATCCAAAGACTGCTCTCTCCTGGAAGTGAATACCAAAAGACAACAAACTCTTAACACACCGTGGCTTATTCATTCGTAAAGAATGTATACTCTGTGTTCATGGGTTTATTTGTACTTCTGCAACTCCTTCTCTTTCAGCTCCAGCTGCAGCATGACGGCGCTCAGCTCCATGTAAAGGTTGTTAGCCCTCTCCAGTTTTCTCTCATAGTGCTCACGAATGTCCAAAGCATGCCTGAGAAGACAAGAGGCTGCTGCTGTCATTGTGCATCCGCATGAGAGACTCCAAATGCTCCGCAATAGACATGCACTCAAGGCCATTATCTCATCCACGTGGGCAGACAAAAGGAATGACACGGAGAAATGGGACACAGTGAAAGTGGCCTTAGTGGCATGTTAGCTAGTCAAACGTACCATCATCCACTGGTTACAACTACAATATTTGAGAGTAAAGAAAGCAGACCTGAGCTCCTCTCTGCGTCGGTTGATCAGTTCCTCATCGAGTCGGTGGATACAAGTACCCTCGGATTTAATCTTCTCGAAGTGCTGTTTCACCTCCTCCCGCCATTCAGCCTGATGAGAGCACAGATCTGTTAACCTTGCCTCGGTTCACCATAACGGACTTTAAAACCTCTTCTCTACTGCACGTTGTACACGTCTTATTAATGCTTAATCCTGTCTGGGTCCATGTGTACATCTGTATATTCAAGTTATAGATGTGTTTTTTGTGTTGAGGCTTGAAAGAAGCAACCATACCTGAGACTTGAAGTACGTCTCTTGTGGAGTGGACAGCACATCCGCTGACGCTATATCAAGATGAAGAAGGATCTGACGGAAAGAGGGCCTGTTCCTGGGTTTACAGTTCCTGCAAATCCCAGACAGGAAAGACAGCTGTGTACATCTACAACGGCAACATCAATAAAGTCCTTAAACCACAGACTGACACAACTACTCTCAAACGTTGCGTTTACTTCTCGATTATCCTTGATTTCTGCTCTCTTGTTCTCTGCTCATTATTTTTTCTTTCCTTGTCCTCCATCCCAAGGCATTACTCACCAGCACTGTCTGAGGAGGATCTTGAAGCCGTCGGGGCAGCTCTCAGGTATGGGCAGCTGCAGGCTGTTGTTCCCCACTCCCCAGATGATGGCAGATGAGTCCACGTCTCTGTAAGGAACCTCTCCAGTCAGCATCTCCCACAGCACCACTCCAAATGACCTTAAAGAGGGGGGGGGGGGGGAGAGGAGAGAGTGTGCTGGTGTTTTAGCCATTTACCTGCACAAAACAATTTTTTTACCTGCACAAAAAAATAATTAAAAACGTATACAACACACTACAGGAAAGGGAAAACCCTAAAAAGCACAATGTGATCCCTTTAAAGGTAGTTAAAGTTAATTACGAAATTCTCATTAAAGGTGGGGTAGGTACATTTGAGAAACCGGCTCGAGATCGCTAGAATTTGAAAATACACAACCGGAGAAAATGTGCCACTTCCTTACAGAGCCCCTCCTCCAACACACACGAACGCGCACATGACCAATGAGGGCACGAGATACGTTTGTGCCTAGTGCTGCGTACCGGTACGCCGAACCGGTACTGGACTTGTAAAAAGTTTCGGTTCAAGTCCGGTTAAAACCGGAACGTCGGGAACCGGTACTTGGACTCGCAAAAGAACTAGCACTTACGTCTATTCTGGTTTCTGTGGTCATTTAAACATTCCCTGATAAACATTATTCAGCGTCAATAAATGAGTGCTAATCCCAGTGTGCTCAGTGTACAACATCACATGTCATTTCACCTTTGATTCACGGTTTGAAAACGTAGCATTTCGCCACATGCTAATGCTAACCGGAAGTGAATAATTTTCAGAATAAAAGTTAATAGTGTGAACTTCCGGTTTTTTCAGAATAAAACTGATTTAAATTAAATAGTGTATTTAATTCAAAATTACACCATATCAACATTGATTTTAATTTCTAACAGTATGTTTGTACATCACTATGTATGTAGTATGTACTGTATAATGTACACATGTAGAGTTGTAGAAAATACATGGTGTACAGACAGTACAGTACACTCTGACTGTACAGCCACTACAGTGTAGCCTATACTGTATAGTAGGTGTGTAACAGTGTAATGCGTATAGTCTACTCTACACTCTACCTTTCAGCAACGTTTTAGGGATTTAGGCTCAGTCAGCTCAGGGACTGTTTGGTTACTTTAGTTTGGTAAATGAAATAAACGTTTGAACTTTGTAGTAGTTCACTGTAGTTGCTGTCATAAGTCATTTGTAGACTAAGTGGCAAAAAGTGTTTTTTTTTACATTTGTACTTTGTAGAGAAATGTAGACACAAGTTGGAAGGGAGCACAATAAACCTGACGAGTTTGAATTTGAGTTTATTATGAGTTAATTTTCAATTGATAATTAGCTCACAATAAGTTCACTTTAGTTACTCATACAACTTGACACAAGCCATGGGTTCAGGTCCGGACTTATAAGTCCGGACCTGAACCTGAACCTCTGGACTTGAGTCCGGACCTGAACCTGAATGTGAGTCCAGGTACTCAGCACTATTTGTGCCCCGATGGAAGGCTTACAGGCAGGTAGGCCATACTTTTTACAGTATTACGGCTTCTACAGATGACATTTTGTTATGGATTTTTTGTCAAAGTACTTCAGATATTCATTGCTATCGGGATGTTAAGAGCATTCCATGGAATATAACAAAAAGTGTATCTCGAGCCGGTTTCTGAAACTTACCTACCCCACCTTTAAGGTCAATATCTTTTTAACGGAGGAGATCGGAGAAAGAACTATGGTCATAACTTTTATCACGCCTATTTTATCTATAATGCATCGTAAAAAAATATTGATTAAACTTATAGCACTGTCTTATCATAGTTCAATTAATCAAATATTAATAATGCTTTTAACACTAATCACAACACACCTACAGCATTTTTTAATAACATATAAGATCAAGTATCATTATTCTTCATAATTGCTGCTTAATCACAAAAATAAATGTGCGTGTTATCATTGATAATGTTTTTTCTAATGCATTATAATGTGCTAAGTGTTCATTTGGTGCCTTAAGTGAAAGATGAAAATCCTGTGGTATGTATAGACATAGGTGTCATGACAGTAATCACAAATATGTACATACAAAACAACACTAAAAACACAGAAGGCCCCATATCGACACAGGAACTGCTCTCGTACTGTCGTGCAGCATATTATAGATAATTGCTAAATTGCTGCATCAAGTCGAGAGAAAAGTGCTGATGTGTTTGTAAGAGAGAAACAAAGTCCCTGGTAATCACACTCACCAGATGTCCACCTTCTCCGACACCGGCTCATTCCGAATGACTTCAGGCGCCATCCAAGCTACGGTGCCGGCGAACGACATCTTGGTGCTTTTGTCCCTGAGCTCCCTCGAGGTGCCGAAGTCAGAGATCTTCACCAGGTCATCGTGTGTGATCAGCATGCTGCAAACGTGGGAATGCATGTCCTTTTACATGGCAATAACTAGAAAGGACATTGCACGTGAATAAACATTGCTGTAAATGCTTCAGAGTTAAGATAAGATGTACTTTATGAAGAGGGTAACAACAAAAAACATGCGTACAGCACTACAGACAGACCGAGGACAGCATAGTGCAATTTACTTGTTTTACAGAGCCATATTTCACCAGCCATTAACTGATTGCGGCTTTCTCGAATAGTTACTGAGATGGAGTTTGATTTAAGTTTATCTTTAAACAGAGAATGCAAATTGTCTCAAATATTTTATGCAATCTATATGCAGTTGTTTTCATGTGGACAAACGAACCTTAAGGTCTTGTGTTGGCTGATTGAGACTTACTTGGGGGACTTGAGGTCTCGGTGGATGATTTTGTGGAGGTGCAGGTAGTTCATGCCACCTGCTATGCCCATGGACCAGTCCACCATGAGGGAGGGGGCGATTTTCCGGCCCGCCCTCAGCACCTCGTACAGCTGGCCTTGAGCGCAGTACTCCATCAAGATACAGTAACAAGGAGCCTGGGTGCACACGCCCCTGTAGGAAAACATGGCAGTCAGATAACATGGCCCAGGTGAACAGAGAAAGATGTGTATGCAGCCTAAAGATACTGTAGGATATCATGTGCTTCTTCCTCACTTGAAAGTGATGATGTTGGGGTGCTTGAGTTTGCGAAGGTGTTTGATCTCGGTCTCTTTGATGTCTCGCACTTTCTTTACAGCCACGTCGTCTCCGTGGAACTTGCCGAGGAAGACGGCCCCCTGCGCACCGCTGCCCACCCACTGCAGGTCGGAGATCTCCTCAAAGGGAACTTCCCAGGACTCTAAACTCAGACCAATAAGTCCACAAAAAGATGCAATGAATACATGGAGAAGGCATGTCGTGTTATACAGTATTATCACGGGCATTGCAAGAGATCATTAGTTTGCAGCATCCTTTGAGTAATTACCTATTTCATATCCATCAGACATTACAAAGCCTCTAAATGTCAATATGCACTCCTGTTAGCTCCATGCTACACATAAGAATGAGCTGGCGGGACACAATGACATCATATGAAGTGCCTGCCATGTTCAAACAAATGCTACACTGATAACTTCTTCAGTCGAAAATTACATTTCTGTCCAGAGACGAGGGAACATTTGAGGGAGAAACAATTCACTCATAGTCTAATCTTTTTGTCATCCGTCACACTGACGTGAGCTAAACGACTGTGAGCGCGGTCGCTGAAGAGAGATGGGCAGAATAAAGACGACAGGCAGATCAATTCTTCATGAGGTCCACTGAAGTATCGAGATCTGGAGAGCAGCTATGGCGGGGGCAGATGCACAGGATGCCCCCCCCCCCCCCATCCGGCCAGCTGTGAAAACTCACTGTAGCTGCTACTGTGAATGACCCCCACTCCTCTAGTGAAATGAAGTGTATTCACTCAAGTACTGCGCTAAAGTACACATTGTATGTTCTCTTACTTCAGTATTTGTTTTTTGGCTATACCTTACACTTTTACTCCGCTACATTTTGGATCTAAATATTGTAGTTTTTACACCACTTCATTGTTATTACAGCTGTAGTTGATAGTTACTTTAAGATTTATATTAAAAAAAACATATGATGAGCTTCGACAATATTGTTTAAGATTAAACAAATGCCTCTTAAACTCTCGAGCTTGTGTCCACGGGTTGTTCCACCACACACAATCCAATGTTAGGCCATCCGATATTTAACAAAACAGAAAGGGAAAGATCAGAAAAGGTTCCCATGACTTTTCTCAAAACCCCTTCACCTTATCTTGCCCAACCCCTTAGGTTGGAACACACTAGATAGAAATGCAAGTTGATAAAGTAGATCAATGATGTCCTCCTGTACCAGCATGGCTGCATCAACAACAATCTATTAAATATCAATGTAATTTATGTTAAATCTAAATAGTCTTTGTTGCATGGCATACGGGTCAGAGAGCTCAGCAGTGTATCACTTGCTGTCACATACCTTCATGGCTGTGTTTGTGTTCAGTGGAGTAGGCCTTTCCAATCATGGTCCAGACCGGCTTAAGGCATCCAAACAGTCCCTCCAAAAAACCTCCGCTTCCTGATTGCAGCCGAATGTTATCCGACTGGCTCCGAACAGCCCCAGCCTCTGGACTGTGGCCCGCCTCCGCCCCCCCGCCACACTGGCAGGCCTCATGTTCATGTAGTTTTAGCACGCTGTTGTCAAAGTAGGCTGAGGGTCCATCACTGGGGGTGGGGCTGCTGCCGCCCGGAGCCCCCGGTCCACCGGTGTCGATGGACAGCAGGTTGCGGATGACACACTGTGTGGGCGTCAGGTCCGTTTCGGGGGTGCAGGCAGCGGTGTCTCCATCGATTCTTCGATAGGAGGGCTCTGAGATGGGGGTGCTGAAGCCTGAGAGGGAGGGGGAAGGGGCGCGGGGCTCATGGATACAGGTCCCACTCATTAGGGGTATCCCCAACACGGCAGGTTAGGGTGGAGGATGGAAAGATGAGACGTTCGCCTGGAGGAGAAGATTTATGATAACATTAGGATGATTTATACTAGTATATACGTTTAAGTTTTCCATGCAACTTTATACTTCCACAACATCTGGCTAAAATGTTACTTTATACTCCACCCCTTTGATTTTACATTATGGGTCACTTGAAGATTCAGATCAACAATACAAAATGTAGTCAACAAATATGCATTATTAGAGGTTAAGCTAACACTTTTTAAAACCTCTGTGACATTCTCAAGCTACCTGGAATCATATGTAGTAAAAAAAAATGAAGTATATATTATTCTGATTACTTTTGCTATAAGTATTTAAGGGCATTTGACTTAAATAAGAGATGTTCATCCCCAATTAATAATTGTCAGTATAATCATATGTTATATTAAAGTTTGTGAATGCTGACTGCTTATTAGATTTAAAACTGTCTATTAGTCAGCACCGGTCAGCTCCACAACGCAGCTGGAGCTGGCCAGTGCTGCTGCTCCCTCACTTCTACCGTCTCCTTTGATCTTTTAAGGAATGACTGGCGTTCGCACTAACTTTACTTTTATTCAAACCATGCACAGCAATCAATGAGTGGAGTCGTGCAGTGAGTTGGGCATCCAGCCAGTTTAACCACATCCAGATTCTGTCTGAATCCTGCAGTAAAACCTCTTTCTCTGTGAATGGAAAAGCCATCATGCCCAGTGGAGCCATCCGCCAGAGTGGAGTAGGAGGTTTATGAATGAATCCACCAGAGGAGGTTGTGCAGCACACAGTCCATCACCTGTGATTTAACATCAGTATCTGACAACATCTGAGCAAAGCTATACTCTGCAGCTCCATATTTCGTGCATCAAGTAAAGAGCATTGTGTGCATCTGACGAATATGACGAATTGCATAACCACCTCAGTGTGGATGTGTACGTACGTCGTACGTGCGTGAGTGCCTGCAAGTGTGTGAGAGAGCGACAAGGAGAGAGAGCACATGTACCCAATTCACATATCTCACACCAGCTCCATTTCTTGTACTGCACCACTGCACGAGAAGAGCCATGACGACCGAGCGAAATGAAAGTGTGGAAAAAATGGGCAATAAACAACCAGCAGGCCTGTGCAAAGGAGCAGTGCTCTCTCTCACACACACACACACACACACACACACACACACACACACACACACACACACACACACACACACACACACACACACACACACACACACACACACACACAAACGCAGGAAGATCAATCTTTAAATAACCGAGGATGTGATGATGACACTCAGCAGCATCATAACCGACGTGCATGAGCCCTATGCTATACTATAGTCCATGCCAAGTGAAACTGCCGCAGCGTCTCAGCGTTTACTTAACGTTGGCACAAACACAAATATTTCGCAATGTGGGCTTTCTTGCTGCACAAATATGATTTTCTAGCAACCATAGACGATGATTCGTTTCTTGGCAGCATCGGTTCAGTGGTGCAGTGTGAGCGGCGTGAACGCCACCGCACCGAGCATCATAACTTAACGTCCTGTGATCCATGATTTCTTATTACACCAGCATTTAACCGTATAGTATGACATTCCCATACCTTTCTGCCTGCTTGATGTCGCGTTGTCAAGTGAAGGGGTGGGCTCGGCTTTCTATTTGTCGATGTTAATGAGTAGATTGTTGTTTTTCCCTCGGTGCGCGCTGGCTGTTGTATCTCCAGTCCCTGTATCCACGCGTTTCACACAACCGGGATGGATCCCACCGGGCAAATTGTGTTATCAATAACCGAGGACCCATGCAACGTGAGGCGCGCTGGGTTTTTGGGGGGGGAGGGAGCTGTTTCTTTCCCAGTGCTGAATTGACGTCACAGAAATGAAAGTTGCGCCGCGAGGGGGCGCTCCCACCACCCTCTGCAAACACACGTGCGCGCACAAACACAGACACAGAAACACACATGCACGCGGCTTCAGTTTTCCATCATAACATCCATTATTTGAATTTGAGCGTTAACCAGTATGATGCTATTTGTTTACATTTAATAACACTACCTTTATTTAAATTGAATATCTATATTGTTCTGTAATTGTGACACATACATGAATTATTCAACATTGTTTTGTATCTTATTATGTGCCTGTTTTAGTATTGTGTTGTTTCCACCTGATTTGTTCATTCTTTTGTTTTGCAACGAAAACCAGGGGAACACAATTGTTTCCCTCTATTTACTGTACTGCACTCTGTATAGATGGATGATAATACAGTCTCTTATCTGATCTTATCTCTTATCTTACAATGTGTCAGCCAGCATCCACCCTGCTGTTGCTGCTGATGTGTCCTTGAGCAAGACACACTGGATCCCTGCCAGCTCGCTCCAGGGAGGCTGGGGTGCAACTGTTCATTTGCTTTGCCCTTCCCTGGTGAAGGGGAGGGAAATGCCCATTAAAAACCCTGTAACGCTAAAACATCCCCTGCTCAAATTATAATATTACAGTTTTTAAATGAACACATTTGTATAAATATAATCTCTCACTGTGAAAATAAATCCTACTTGCTAAGTAATCTGTACGTAATAAGTAACTACTGTACAGTCCCTGAATGTGCTTTCAGTGTTTTTTTGCACCATTTGTATAGTTTACACAACAGACATTTTCCATTTTACTTAATTGTATACGTCATTTGTGCTTTTTACAGTAGTTTATATAATATTCACATATGTTTATGCCTATTTTTTCCAAATACTTGTGTACATGGTAGACTTGTCTGTTCCTTACCTTTATTTAGGTTTGTTTCCCTTGTTCCCAGCAGTTTTGTCTATTTTATGTACAAGAAAGGACTCTTAAAGCATTGCCATACATGTCTAATATTATACGTAAACATAGTTGGTCAAGAGGATTTTGATAATGACAGCATTATTATTGTGTTTATTTAATCACACATCATGCCTAATTTAGTTTAGTTAATGTGGACAAGTTAATACACGGTTTACATGAAGGAAATACATTACCGGAAACATTTGTGTTGATTAAAACTATTTTTCAGTTAAGTAAAAGGACTGTTTGTCATCTCAACTCTTTAAAAAAAACCTTTGGTGTGTGTTTTGGTAAAGTGCAGTTGTCATGTCGCTCTGTGTCCTGTCCTGAAGAGGGCAGCATAGCGTCGCTCTGTAGCCGAACTCCGCGCTGTTTGTCCCTCTCGCTTGCTGTAGTCCACACGGCGCGATTAACTGAAAAAGCAACCTGAAAAAGTGTCACAACAACTCAGCATGCACTTTTATCTTGTTGTTTGGAAACACAAAGGACTATAATTGACCACACTACGCACGACACAATACAAGGTAACTTCTAGCACATATAAAACGAAGAGCTACGGTTTCTGTTGTCATAACGAGGCCGATATCAAACTAGTTAGGTTAGCTTGAGCCAGCTAGCTAACTTTAACTGTAGTGTAAGGTAGCTAGCTATTTGTTTGCCACAGTCTGCTGTTAAGAATGGAAAATATCATCCACTTTTCTGTGTTTACCTGACTGACCCATGGTGTGTTTCCAGTGGTTTCCCCGTGTTGAAGATGTGCTCTCTGGCGCTGTTCCCCGCTCCTCTGCCCGCTGGACAGAGCACTCTGTGCGAGTCCAACAACGAGCTGCTGTCCGGAGGAGGCTCCACGGAAGACCGACTCAAACAGGTCGGATTCAGAGCCTGTGTATGAATATGAATTAATAACGTTAAAAGACACGATGTGTTCTTATTCAAAGCTGTTGGTGTCACTTCAGAGACATTTTAGATATACCATAACCCATACCCTGAGACATTCACTCAATGTACTGTAGGAAGGTTAGTTCACAGCTGAGCCTTGCTCCTAACCACAGGCTTTCACTCAGGGACCATCATTACATGTTCGTATGAATTACACAACACCAATGTTATTTTCAATACTTACATATACTGTACTTGAAAAAAACATGAATTAAACTTATGGAAAACCTTTTGAGTTGAGTATGTCAGGATGAATGTGATCCAGTCACTCATATTAGTGAATTATTCATATGTTGGTGATAATACAACATACACTATTATTATATTAGTCTTTTCAAAAATATTCCATGTCATGTGATGTGACATAGTGACGTCAAATTTATACCAAATATTATAAAGATAAATCACCTTTTTCTCACAGCATTGGGCACATTTAGAGTAGTTATACACAGTACACATTGAAGAGTGACATGTGATGATATTCTCTCACCTGTCACTGCTTGTGTTTTCGTACTTGCCTGGTAAAAGCGTCAAGGTTGTGTGTCTTCTTCAGGAGTCGAGTCCTCTGAGTTTGTATTTCCCCCGAGAGTCTCTGAAGCTCCACTGTCGCACAGAAAGCAGCAGCAAGGCAGCCTTCCTGGACCACTCTGAAACACTGTGGATGAGGAGTGCAGCAGCATGGTACAACACACACACACACACACACACACACACACACACACACACACACACACACACACACACACACGTTCTCACTCCCATCCCGTCATATATTGACGGACGGTCAGGGCCCCTCCCCGTCGCTATATTACGTACAGGGTACCCCTTGCCCGTCAGGCTTCTACGGGCAGGGCGTCCCATAGACCTTCATAATGCCTATTTTAAGGTTCATTTGGCCATTAAAATGCGTTTTGATGTCATTTTATGCGAGTAATGAGTTTTTATTTCTGATTATTTGTGAAGTACATGTACATGATGTTTAGTTTGCTATTTATGACGAAGATTACTTCATGAATGTGTACACACATTCATGGTTGCTAAGGTGGTTGCTATGGACGCTGCAACAGCTCCCAGACCACGTGTTCAACAACAATGGCCAACCTTCGTGTTATTCTCGGTGGAAAATGCCTATTTTAAGGTTCATTTGGCCATTAAAATGCATTTTGATGTCATTGTATGCGAGTAATGAGTTTTTATTTCTGATTATTTGTGCAGTATATGTACATGATGTTTAGTTTGCTAGTTATGACGAAGATTACTTCATGAATGCTAACGTTTTTTTGGTGGAAATGTGTTTTTTCACAGCAAAGTCACCCTCTGTACTTGGACTTATTGGGAGAATCTAAAGGCAAGAACATCCCAAATATTCATTTAGGTCTTTATTGTAGACCTTTAGTGTTGCCGTCTGTGAGGAAAATACATGGGGCTCAGAGCCTCGTATTTTTAAAATCTTTTTCCTTCTAATTTATTATTCTTTTCAAAATAACACACTGTTATTTACTCACCAATAACACACAATTATCCTTGCTTTTATTTATTGCTTTAATTCCATAATCTCGGTCTTTTTTGGTGTTCGTCAGGAACTGAATTTCAAAATAAAAATAACCGGAAACAGACGTAGCATTTCCAGCGATTAGCCAAGATTCTCAGCTACGCTGATTGGATGTTTTAGCCGCAATGCATGCTGGGATTTGGTGTTTATATTATATGAAATCCGGAAAACATTTTAAAAGAATAAAATAATACTTAATTCCGAGTGCTCTTGCTTTTCTCTTTGAAAGTCATCACATAACGGCATTGTAATACACGGTTCGGCTGCATTAAATATTACAGATCTGCCGTAGTTCTTTATTTATAGCGCCCTGATGAGAAGACCTTTGGAAAAACTGAAGAAATGCCGCCGAAACTGAATACTTGACGTGGATCATAAATATATCAACAATTAAAAAACATCTTCAATTTCTCTTCACACAATACGTCTCCTTGCAGTATCAACACTAATTCGGCTGACTTTTACATTTGATATAATTCATAGATAGGTTATATTTACACCATAACGGTGCACAGCTGATAGAAAAGGACTATAGGTTTTAAAGATAGGCCTATTACTGATTTGAATTGGATTGCATTTTGAATGTAAGAATGTAAATACTGAGTCTGAAATAGTATAGCAATATGCTGTAAAATTATGTGAAAGCATGAATAAAACTACACATCTTCAGATGTTGTACATACAAGTGTCTGTGTGTACCTTGTGTGCACCACCTAGTGGTTAAAGCACGTTATTGAATTATTGTTTTTATGTGTTATATTTGATTAAAAAAATATTAAGAGTACATATACTTTCATAGGGGGAAAGTAGAAGGTCTGTGATAGAAATATAGAATATAAAAAATCAAGAAGATACTATAAGTGATCTCTTCAATAAAACAGTGATGATGTACAAAGATATTAATAGGAGGAGGTGCAAAACAGAAAAACGAATTAACCTTTATTTAAACATTAAATAACAGATTAAGGTCTTGCTTTCCTGCAATGTTAACTATGTTGAAGCACTTATTTTAACTGATATTATACATATGGATTATACTCTTATGTATGTAGATAGAATAAGAAATGTGCAGAATATGACAGTTTAATGGTGGAGGTACACACATATTGATAGATGTCTTGTAATGTACTGTTGAGGAACCTGTGACCCAAGTTTTTCATTCATTGCATAACTACACCGTAGTTGTGTATATGATATGTCAATAAACCTTTAAAATCTTGAAATCTTGAAAGGGATGTGCAAAATAGCCATAATATATAGTCTTTAATTAACTATTAGTAGAGAATAACAAGTAATTAATATACTTTATTACTCGTTTTCATTAATGTCAATTGCAGATACATGTTTAGTCTTCTCAAGTATCAAATATCTCATTTTACTCAGGTGTAACTAAAGTCTGATTTAAGGGTGGTTTATATTTCACATAATTAATCAGAATCTGCAAAGTAACTCAAATAAATGCAGTGGAGTAAAAATACCAGGTTACCCTCTGAATTGTAGTCGAGTAGAATTACAAAGTATCAATGAGCTGTCATGTGGGTATATATTGATGCTGCACATTATGGACACAAGCGATTTTCACCCATTTATTAATTATATGTTTTACATTTGATAACACCAATATGTTTAATACTGGCAACTTCTAATTGTGGGAAAAACGAAAACGTTCAGTAGAGACGTCCCATAGAACATTTTGCGAAACACAATAGTGTAGTGTGTAGTTCTGGGGGGCCTTCGATTCCAGTTTTGGATAGTCTGGCGTGGTTTCGTTCCATTTCAAACAGCTGTTTGACGCTGCGTAACCTTGGCGCACTGCCACTCCAACATCCAATCCCAGACCTTGAAGAGTAATCACGGGGACTGTAGTCCTAAACGATAGCTGGGGATTATGAGTAGTGTAGTGTCTTCGGCCATCCTAAACTCAGAAATGTTGACAATCGCAATGATGCTCGAAATGTCCCTTATAGGCCTACGTCTGTTTCCGGTTATTTTTATTTTGAAATTCAGTTCCTGACGGACACCAAAAGAGACAGAGATTATGGAATTAAAGCAATAAATAAAAGCAAGGATAATTGTGTGTTATTGGTGAGTAAATAACAGTGTGTTATTTTGAAAAGAATAACAAATTAGAAGGAAAAAAAGATTTTAAAAATACGAGGCTCTGAGCCCCATGTATTTTCCTCACAGACGGCAACACTAAAGGTCTACAATAAAGACCTAAATGAATATTTGGGATGTTCTTGCCTTTAGATTCTCCCAATAAGTCCAAGTACAGAGGGTGACTTTGCTGTGAAAAAACACATTTCCACCAAAAAAACGTTAGCATTCATGAAGTAATCTTCGTCATAACTAGCAAACTAAACATCATGTACATGTACTGCATAAATAATCAGAAATAAAAACTCATTACTCGCATACAATGACATCAAAACGCATTTTAATGGCCAAATGAACCTTAAAATAGGCATTTTCCACCGAGAATAACACGAAGGTTGGCCATTGTTGTTGATCACGTGGTCTGGGAGCTGTTGCAGCGTCCATAGCAACCACCTTAGCAACCATGAATGTGTACACATTCATGAAGTAATCTTCGTCATAACTAGCAAACTAAACATCATGTACATGTACTGCACAAATAATCAGAAATAAAAACTCATTACTCGCATAAAATGACATCAAAACGCATTTTAATGGCCAAATGAACCTTAAAATAGGCATTATGAAGGTCTATGGGACGCCCTGCCCGTAGAAGCCTGACGGGCAAGGGGTACCCTGTACGTAATATAGCGACGGGGAGGGGCCCTGACCGTCCGTCAATAGGTGACGGGATGGGAGTGAGAACGTGTTGCGCACACACACACACACACACACACACACACACACACACACACACACACACACACACACACACACACGATGAAGCCCAAAATGATATGCGTGCAAAGAAAGTACACCTAACGTATTAAACAACATCAAGTCAAATTAGATCAAACTCCTTTCTTCACACTTTAACAAAATACAGAAATATCTGAGCCAGTATTCCAACAATGTTTTGCATAAAATCATATAACACTGTATGTTGAATATCAACATTTAGTCTCATCTTATACAGACTAAGGTTATTTATGCTTCTTATTTGTCCATTTCAGGCGGGATGGTGGTTTCACGGGGCTACTGGATGAAATTACCAACTCAAATACAGAAGGTACGCCAACATATTCTGATTATTTGAACACTTAATGAAGAGATCCGTCGTACCCACTGATGTTTATACTCTCCTGTGTCTTGCAGTGCCTAAATGGATGTCAGTGAGTTCTGGCTTCACGCTGGCGTTGATCCGATGGTTCTCCTCCTTCCACGGCTCCCTGTTTCCTCATCTCACAGTGAGTTACTTATGTTCTTCACACTTGATTAACAGATAGTTGTTGTGATGCATTTACTGAACATCTTTTTACCTGTCGCTTGCTGTGTAGATGAGCAGTGAGGACATGCTGGCTGAGTTTTCACAAGTGCTCAACTGGTAAGTGTTACATTGTTTTATCTCTCAAAGGACAAATAAAGGATTCTACTTATTATGAACCGGTAGTGAGCATACATACTGGCGACACAGTTTAACTTTTACTGGAACTATTATTTGATTCCTATTTGTGAATCATCAGAACATTTATCCTCCACAATTATGACAATTATAATTTGAAGTAATTTCTTCAAGGTTTCAGGTTTTTAAATATAAAAATCATTTGTGTTTGCTTGAGTTACATGAACGCTAACTGAATACCTTTGGGTATTTTAACTGTTGCTTGACTGAAACAAGTTGCCTTCTTGCTTCACCAGGTCGGACTGTGTGGTGCGAGCGTTCGCCTGGCACCCCCACGCAGATAAGTTTGCTCTAGCCCTGCTGGACGACTCCATTAAGATCTACAACCCCAAAAGGTAGTGTCTGATAAAAAGTGATCCAGATTTGAACACTGTCGTCAGAACGGTGGCGCTACGGCTATTGGTCAACTCTCCACCTATCAAGGGAATGAGAGGTTGGGCCACGGCCGGCCACTGCCGCTCGAAAGCGCTGGAGACGCTGTAGTACATATGCCAGGCCTGTAAATGGGGCTGTAGTCTGCCACAAAAGCAGCGAAGAAGACTTCCCGCGCATGGTTGCCCTTCTGTTTATTCTCCGATGTGGCTTCCAAGGAACGAGGGGACCGTGCGGCAGAGTTTCAGTTAGGTTTTCTTTCGCCGGTCAACAAGTCCGTTAAAGTTTAAATCTTCCGGACAAAATTAGAAAAGTGCCGGTCAAAGGTCTTCTTTGTTATTTATTGAGCTTTAAAACAAATGAATAACGACTCTATATAATCATATAATAAAACACGGAGGACGGAGATCTATTTATCTTCCCCTCTTCTGACTTGATCAGAGCACGCTCCCCTCTCCTGCAGCGGGGCGTGGTCAGCTGCAGCTCACAGAATCAACAATCAGCCCCTGCAAAAACAGGACTGGAGAACAACAAATGGAGCGAAATGAGGCATGGCTAAAATGCATGATCTGTTTGGTATTTTGAAAACAGAAACGTATAAATATACCTTATATAGTATGGCCCTACGATATATCATTTAAATATAGCATGATAGGTGTCCTTTAAGGTAATGTCCATGTCTAGAAATGGGAAGCCCCCCCCCCCCCCATGGCTTCCTCCTTGGCCGATGCTACACTCTGTCAGCAGTTTTATTGTAATTCTGCAACAAACAGCCAAAAACAGAACCTCATGGTTAATAAAGCTGTGTGTCGTCAGGACATCTACAAACACAGAATCTGATTGTACGTCGTCCTCCTTGAACAGCATCGTTCTTACGTCGCTCTGTCTTTCTGTGACACTATTCCCCTTACTCTCTCTTGTCCTCGTGTCTCTCAGTGCCACCACGCCCACGCTGAAGCACCGTCTGCAGAAGAGTGTCGCAGCAGTTCAGTGGAAGCCTCTGTGTGCGTCGGCGCTCGCTGTCGCCTGTCAGAACTGTTTACTGGTGTGGCACGTCGACCCCTGCTCCCTGTCCACCAGGTGTGTGAAGTAAAGATGTGTTTATAGGTTGCTTTTGACCCGTTCCAGGAGACTTGGATTATACTGCACAAGTTTTGTGAGAGTTTTTTTAACAGATATTTTTTTAATTAAGGGCAGCACAATTAAAGAATTGTTATCGAAATTGCATTATGGACTAGTTGGTAAAGGCAAATGTGTGAAAATATCATCCAGAATGAAATATTGTGGGCTAACAACGGTGTTCACCAGACTTCATGAACAGTCCTCTCAAAACATTGCACCATGACTTTATCATTATATATTTTTAATGATAATGTGAATTCTATTTAATAAATTATAATCCTCTCTAATATCGTAAATCAAGTTGCAATTGCTATGCCAACATATATAATTCCAACTAGTCATTTACTCCAAATTATGCTGCCCTTTTTTAATATAGTTTTTCTATCGTTAACAATTCTATTCGTCAAGAGTTACTCCTGTTTTTACTAATTCAGGTTAACATGGAGTGAAAAATGATTTGAAATAGATTTTAGGGCTGAAGTATGTCTTTAATAATTATTAGTTGTTATAATTGCAATTCCATATTGCAATTCTATCCTGGTTATTGAACACCAGTACCGATACAAAAAGAAGACTTTCTTCAATGTAACAGTGTTTCCCTGTGCTCCTCTTCCTCTCCAGGCCTTCCTCCGGATGCGCTCAGGTTCTGTCTCAGCCCGGTCACTCTCCCATCACGTCCATCTCCTGGTCGCCCAGCGGCTCTCTGCTGGTGTCCGCCTCCCCCATGGACACCGCCATGATGGTACGAGGCAATCCAGTTATTCTTAAATCGAATTAATCTTGCATTCATTGGTTCACAAAGTGTGTGTGTGTGTGTGTGTGTGTGTGTGTGTGTGTGTGTGTGTGTGTGTGTGTGTGTGTGTGTGTGTGTGTGTGTGTGTGTGTGTGTGTGTGTGTGTGTGTGTGTGTGTGTGTGTGTGTGTGTGTGTGTGTGTGTGTGTGTGTGTGTGTGTGTGTGTGTGTGTGTGTGTGTGTGTGTGTGTGTGTGTGTGTGTGTGTGTGTGTGTGTGTGTGTGTGTGTGTGTGTGTGTGTGTGTGTGTGTGTGTGTTCTCTTCAGGTTTGGGACGTGGCTGCAGAGAGCTGTGTGCCTCTTCAGCGTGTCGGAGGGGGGGGGGGTCACCTTCCTGTCCTGGTCCCCTGACGGCAGCCACGTTCTGGCCTCCACGCCCTCAGCCCTGTTCAGGTCAGACTTCAGAGATTCAAACGTTTCAGAACCTTTTCTAATCTTACCCTCATTTTAGAGCTACAGTAGAAGCAAGCAGTTTGTAAAGCTGCCAATGAATATGCAAAATGCCTTGTGTATTATAATAAAGACTGGCTCTCATGAATATTTGTAAGGTTGTGAGGGATTAGTGGAATAGTCCGAGTGTAACAGGTGTTATAAGATAATAAGTGGGCAGTCATTTGAGTTTTTACACTTGGATAATTATCGTGTCTTTCTTCAGGGTTTGGGAAACCAGGATGTGGACCTGTGAGCGATGGCCATGTGTGAAAGGACGCTGCCAGGTAAAACCTGTCTCTCCTTTAAAGTTATTGTAAGTTAGTAGATGTGCAGAATAATGGGCCACCACTCGCTCTAGAAGGAGTGTCATTAGTTTTAGCAGTGAAGAACAACCTTAAAAACAGGGTGTTGTAAACAAGAAGGTTGTGTAACTTTGTTTGTTTTGGAAGCAATGTTACTTCTTTAATAGTCATTGTTAACAACAATAAAATTTAATTTGATCCTTCAGAGAAAAGTTAAGATATTGTTTGTTTATGCTTTTGTTAAATATCAGAACCAACAGTTCAGTTTAAAAATCAAAATGCTACCAGTGTATCTCTATTAAAATGTGTTTGTTTGCTTTGGTTAGTCTGGCTGTTGGAGTCCAGACGGGAGTCGCCTTCTCTTCACCGTACAGGGAGAGGCGGTCATCTACGCTCTGACCTTCACTGACTCTCCAGGTCATCTCTCTGCTTTTCTTTTTAAGTTGAAGAGTACCAGAACGAGTTTTAATAAGTTGACTAAAGTTGACCAGCATGATGTCGTTGTTATTCAGCAGGCGTTCCTTCATGCACATCCAAAGGTCCACAGGCAGCATCGGTGGTGGCCGACCTATCAGAGACCACCTTTAACACGCCAGGTGGAGACATCATGTAAGAGCTTTTCATTCAAAACTGATGAGCAGGGCTTCTAAAATCAAAGAGAGAGAACAGAAAGACCTTTTGAAGCACAGATTATGATTTTCACAAAGCTTTGATGAGCAGAAATCAGCAGCATTATTCAGCATCTTGACCTCCTCTCTGCATGTTGCACAACAATCACTCGCTCACCTCTGTCTGATCTGTCTGCCAGTGTTGGAGGAGAGATCCAGTCTTTAGCGTGGGACTCCGCAGGAGAGAGGCTGGCGGTGCTTCTCAAGGGTCCGTCTCACTTTCCGTCTGTTTAATCACGATGAACTCCATCAGTATAATATTAGTGTTATATTTTACATTTTAATAACTCATCTCCACATTTAATTTTATCTCTCAGGCGATCCACAAGCAGCAGACCGGCCTGCAGTCATCGCCGTGTTCAAGACGAGAACCAACCCCGTCTTTGAGCTTCTGCCTTGGTTTGTACTCTTATGTGCGGTTGCATTTCTTATTTGTGGAGCGCTAAAGTTGTACATATGACCGGTAGTGTTACTGCATGAGCTGTACTGAGTTTGTAAACGTTTCTCTGTTCTAGTGGTTTTGTTCAAGGGGAGGCCGGCGCTGAAGCCAGACTCATTCAGTTCAGTCCCAACTTCCAGCACGGAGCTCTGCTCACCGTGGTAGGTCTTAACGTTAACATTTTCATACACTTGATAACGTTTAATAATGTGGTGATGTTGGTCCTATAGGGTCTTCGATTGGTAACCTTTCTGTCTGTCCTCAGTGTTGGTCCACTGGAAGAATCACCCACGTGCCTTTCTACTTCCTGAGCACTGGGGTCCCACACTTTGGGCTGGGTGGCAGCCCGTCCCTGCCCCGGCCTCAGGAGAGACCTGCAGACTTCAACCAGTCGCTCTTCACAGAACTCGCCTCTTAACTGTCCCTCACTCACCGTCACACACTCACTCAAGTCATTTTTGTTATCATGGATTGTTAATAAATATGTACATTTCTGCTGAACTGACTTGTTTTGCTAAATTATTTCTCAAAATATTTATAAAAAATAATAAAGCCTAACATATCCGCAGTGTCCAATTCAAAATTGATTGTAGTCTTTTAGTGGGGTCTGTCGTGAGTTTAAACAAGAAATGTGACATGACAAAGTATTCTCAAAGCAGACGGAAATAAACTCTGGTCACCTCTCCCTCATTGCAATGCAGATACGATATGTAGGAGCAGCTTGAAGGAAAGATAAGATAGTGGGTGGTGGCAAAAAGGCTCCAAAAAACCTTAGGTATTCTTCTTTGTTCTTGAACTTTCGAAAGTAGTAGTTTGAATTACCTAATGTTTACACATTGTATCATTTTTTGTTTGTAATGGTGAAGTGTTTTTAATTTGGCATACTAACTGCTAAAACGATATACTTTGACAATTAAACGGAAGTTCATACAAGTATATCATTATGCCGTATGGACTTGGTACACAGCACCTTTTATATTTTAAGGCATTCTTCTTTCCAGTCATCACCTGGGCCCAGGAGTTCAAAACTTTTACTCTCAATCAGATCCGATCAGATTTTGAAATCCCATTTTTTTTTTTGTGATCCAGGATCAGACAAGTCGGTCAGATTTTGTCCCTGTAGTTCAAAGCAATTCAGGATAGGATCACCCTGATCCAGATTACGACTTTTCAAGATGACTAGATCCTGAATATCAGTGTTTTAATCCTACCGATCGCCATCTAGTGACATGAAAAATAATACAAGGAAGACAAGAGACCACATTGCAGAGACATCTATAATGTCTAAATATATTTTTAAATTTGAAAGGTGATGACAGATGATGGACTTTTTTTTGTTGAAGATATTTTTACTTTAATCTAAATTACATTTGTTATTGACAATCTTTGTTGTGATTGTTATGAGCATAAACATTTATGTCATCAACATTTGGTTGAAAACAAAATAGGCCACCACAAACGTGAGTACAAATGTATTTTCCATGAAGGCTACAAATTGTGTATTATTTCAGTTAACACACGTTGCCATTTTATTTAAATTGAAACATATTTTAAAATAAATGGTACAGTACATGTTGCTCTGGTAATCCACTGGAAATACACCCCTCTGGTGGGATCAGGATAATCCAGTTTTTTGGGATCAATCCTGTGTTGTCGGTTTGAACTACCCCGTTTTGAAGATTTGATCCAGATTAAAGCTTGGATTGGATTTCCTGATCTGATCGGATATCAAAGTGATCCTAATCCTGTTTTTTGGTTTTGAACTAACCACAATCCAAATCTGATTTGATCAAATAGGGATTACAAATGTTGAACTCCTGGGCCCAGGTGCCTACACGATTACCCACAATGCAACATTACCACCAACATTTTGGTGTAGCAGCTACTGTGATCCAGCAGATGAGCAGCTATGGACGTCTGGTAAACTCACTTCCTTATAATTTATCAGTGGAGTTGTCCCTTAAATGTCCATTAATCTTGTTTTTTCCGCGGTCCTAATAATAATTGTCATTGTTTTTGTTCTCATCACCATCTGAATTACTAGCATGTTTTTGTGTGTCCTGATTTGGATCTGCATGTGTACGAAATGTTACGTTTGAGAAGCTAATTGTGTTTTATATTTTGAATAAAGAATATTGCTTTGAAGGCTTAAGTCAAGCTTCTATTACTCAGAACCGACCGGAGAAGAAGCTGGCCACAGTATGAGACGCAGTAACTCAGAATCATAATTACTCTACAAGATACTTGACTTCAGTTCATTCACAAAATGATCTTTATTTATGCCTATTAGTTCAGACAAACAGGAGCCATCTGCACCCAGCCCCACCCTGACACCGCAGAACAAATACAGTACTTCTGTTCCTGTTGTTATTAGACTCTCATATTAAACACACACAGTCTTAAACTTTCACACACTCACACACACACTCTCCACTCACAGTCAAGAGTAACTGACCTCATGAAGTATAACAGAAAAAAAAAACATTTGAGCACACGTGAATTGTTCTGTTGAAAGTAGAAATACGTCCCCACGCTATTTCTGTTTTTATTCAAAACACAATTAAAAATCAACTGCATTCTTATTCCGGTTTTCCTTTTATTTTCCAATTTACATCCATTAGAAGTGTAACAAAACAAAAATGATCTTAATAAAAAAATGTACACGCCCTCACACACACAGAGACAACCCACCCTGGTTTGTTTTTGAGCGACCCTCCTCTAAGCCCCCTTTGAGGCTTTCCAGAGGAGGCTTTCCAAAGTAGCCCATGTCTCCCCTTCTTTACCCGACTGCAGGGTGGAGTGTGAGTGTGTGGTGTGAGGCTAGTGGGAATAAGGGTTTGTGAGGGGGGGCGTTGGGCGGAGACTGAATTAAAGAACTCATAGCACCTTCTGAAGAGAGAGCAACCCAAAGCATAAATGGCCTTTTAGCCCCAGATCCCAGATTTAAACATTTTCACTTTGTTTTTCAGAGTGAGGTAGCTTTAAACAATCCGGACGGCTACAATAAAATAAAAATAAAAAATCCCTCAACTTCTTTCAAATTTTTTGGGGGGGGGGGATGATAACTGGGCCTTCCTCTGATGGTCAGTCGAGGGGTATCATGGAAACATACATCCCAAAGGTGACCTCACTTTCCAAAAAGTGTTGGTGTGCATATAGACACATGTACACACATAATGTGGAAATATATATAAGACCATCTGGTTGTTTATAAACACAGACTTTTACAACAATAGAACCAAGGATTTATAATACACAGTAAAGGTTTAACTCCTGCTCACGATGGAGAGGCGTGGAGAACCTGGATTTGATTTTACTGCCTTTATTTTTGGTCTACACTGATTCAAAATGCCGTATTTGTGTGTCAGGAGGGCAACAGGGAGGGAGGTGGAGTAGGACTGGGACAGAGGCTGTGCGGCTGTTCTGTAGTGGAAAGGGGGCTTCTCTTACTGACAAAGTAAACCCGTCCAGTCCTACCTCAACTCTGCCCATTCAGGTTAGACAATAAATAAGTGACATCAAGTCATGTTTCTGTTCTCCATAACTTGTTCGCTTGGTCCCTCTTCCTCCTGGCTCTGACTCGTCCCCGTCAACAGTGGGCCATGGGAAACATGGCTGGATCTCAGGAAGCGGGTTGACGGGTTGATGCTGGTGTGGTGTACGGATATTGCCGGTGCCCTTCAGTGCTAACTTCCAGGGAGTACAACTTGGAGAGCACTTTGTTCGTTGTGAGAGAAAAAGTATCAATTTTCTTTTATAAATTTCCAGTCTTCTTTATTGTGGAAGTGTGTGTGTTAATGTTCATGGTTTGAGTTTATTTATTTCCTGTGTTCTTTTTGGGGGGCCATTGTGATATTCCACTTTACAAGAAGCAGACTGCGCCTACTTCCACTCCGAACTCCTGATCCGCTCCTCCGATGTCCATGGGAGCAATGTCCACGAATGGCAGACGGGAGGTTTTCTTTGTTTTGTACTCGATGACGGTCTTGGCCCATCGATCTGTGTGTGTCTGTTGGGTGGAAATAGAAAAATGGGTTAAGAGAAGTGTTATGGTACAACAAAAATCATTTAAATGTAAAACTAGCTACTAAAGTCTAGCTTCCTGTGTCTCTATTTTGCTGCAGTCTGCGCTCACCTTGCAGCCATCCTCCATCACGTTGTAAGTGAAGCGACTGGTGCCCTCGGCGCGGATCTCCACTTCGTTGGAGCCCTGCAGCTTCAGAGCCTTCTTCAGGTTGCCAGAGGCCTGGTCCATGTAGGCCACGCTGTTCTTGCAGTGGTAGGTGAGGTTCTGGGTTGCCTCTGTGGACAGGAGCCTCAGGAAGGTCAGCTGAATGCTGCCAGCGTTGGCAACAGGGCCGTCATCAGCGTAGCTGAACTGTAAGATGAAGATTTAGGGATGTCATTAGCACCTTTAGGATCGTTTTTACTATTAAGATCAGTTATACCGAGATTATAAATTGACTCACGTGGAATCCTCCATTCATGGTCTCTCCGAACCAGACGTGTTTGCGGTCCTTGCTCTTGCTTGTCCACCAGTTCTTCTTTGGCACCTCGGCGATGCTTGGTTTCACGCAGGTCTCTCCAGTCTCCATGTTGCAGAACACCATGATGGCATCAGCGATGCTGCCCATGTTGGGGTCCACCCAGTAGGTTCCTGGAGAGATGGAAGCATGAGGTTTAAAAGAATGAAGTCTAGAAATAGAGGGCAAGCTTATTGAATGCTTTCCAATCTTAATCTTTTCCCACGGCTGACTTACCGCTCTTCCACTCGGGGTGGCACAGCTTCAGGTCTCTGCAGGTGCGGCCGGGGTTCTTCTGGGTGCCGTCGGGGCTGCGCATGTTCTCGATCTGGTTGTTGAGGGACTTCAGAGTGGAATCCACCTCAACGTCGTGCTGCCTCAGGGAGCTGGAGGCCTCATCGGCCCTCATGTACCTCAGAGGATCGGGGGACTTCTCAGTCTGACCCATACCGGCGAAGGCAGACATGTCGATGCCGGGGCCGGGAGGACCGGGGGGGCCTGGGGGTCCAGCGTTTCCGGGAGGACCCTGAAGGTTGGAAAGCAGGACATTGATCAGGGAATCAGTTATAGACTGTAGCAGGGCTTGTGGTGAGATTATGGATCTTTTTATTATTTTGTGGACATACAGCAGGGCCGCTTTCTCCAGAACGTCCACGAGGTCCAGGGGGTCCGATGGGGCCGGGCGTTCCATTTGATCCGTCTTTGCCAGCGGGTCCAGATGGTCCACCAGGTCCCTACAGAAACAGGAAGTGTTCAAGTTAAAGCCAGTAGAAGCTAGCATGTCTGAAATATTACTCCATTTTCTAAACTGCAGTATATTTCAGAACCATTCTGAATAAGAAAATAAATCTGATTAAGCTATTCAAACGGGCCAGCAGTTCTTCTCTGTTAATCACCCCAGACCCTCTGCCTTATTATGCATGAAGATTATTTGCACGGTGACATTTCTCTTCATTTCCCTTATCAGGCAGTGCTTAGCTAATCCAGGAAGTCCATTTCAGATCTCAGCAGGAGTGGTTTCACAAATCACCGTCCCTCTGCCCCTGTCCTTCCAGAGAGTAATCTCAAAATGCCTCGGCTGCCATCTTATCACAGCGCTGGGTAATTAAAGCACGTGGCCTTTCCTGTCCCAGTCTTCTTCACGTGATTGGAGAATTACAAAAAGACTAACCTATGCCCTTCATTACCATCACATATCTCGGGTGTAAAAGCTGCTGGATAGAAATGGAAAAATAGCTTTTCTCCTCTTTTAGCCCTTTGCTTTACTCAGTTTCCTTACCTTAGCTCCGTTTGGTCCGGCAGGTCCGGCGGATCCAGAGTCTCCGTTGGGGCCCTGTTAGGACGGGGACAATACAATGAGACAGTAGAACAGACAGAGGAAGGGAAGTGACATGAAAAAGAGATTTAGATTATACTTACAGGAGGTCCAGGTAGACCCTGCAGTCCAGTGAATCCACGGTGACCCTTCTGTCCTCTCTCTCCAGTCTCACCAGACTCTCCCTTGTCTCCACGGGGTCCTTGGGGTCCCTGGAGTGAAGATTGAACAAGTATTTAAATGCATGGCTGCACATGTGTAGCACTTTGAGTGACCTGAATCTGATCTCAAGCCACATCATGGTATTGTAGTTGGAGATACTCACAGCCATTCCTCGGGCTCCTGCGGGGCCAGATGGTCCTGCAGGTCCTTGAGCGCCCTGAAGGAAGAGACAACAGTCAAGTAAGAGGACAGACACACACACATTGTAGTCTCTGGAATATCTGTGTACTTTATTATTATTGTTTAAAGGTATTATTGCAAGTCAATGGTGACATTAGGGTTTTTACCACCTCAGCCAAATAAATGGCAAATGTATTTTACCTCATCTAATGGCAGTATTTCGCAGAGGTGGTACTCTGTGAACTTATTTAATTTCTTTAGGCTTTTATGTTGATGTTTATTTATTGTCGGATATCTTTTGTACAAATATATGGTTATAGTAATCGTCCAAAAGGAATTTAGATATATTAGATACATATTTTGTATATAATCATTAATGCCTAATCTTCAGAAAACGATTTAAACAATTGCATATGTGTTGGAATCCTACGGTGCCTCATGTTCAATGATTTTCATGGGACAAATTCTCTAAAAAGTTTATTATAAAGTGAAGATGAATAGTGCCTGTGTAGTATGTCGTATGTTGTATGTTGTGTTACTTACACCCTCTCCTCTGTCTCCCTGCTTTCCGAGGGGTCCGACAGGTCCGGTGGATCCGGGGGCTCCAGGAGCTCCAGGGGCACCAGCGGGTCCGGTGTTTCCTCTCTCTCCCTACAAGAGGACACAAGGTTAGGACTTCGGCAAACCAGCAGGTCTAAAAAACACTTGTCAGACTGTCAGATTGTTGTGAGGCTCTCACCTTGATTCCAGCAGATCCATCTCTACCCGGGGGTCCATCTGATCCAGCGGTACCCTGAGACACAGACACATGTTTTAACGACATGGCAGGAATGTGATTCAATAAATAAAGCATTATTTTCTGAGTATATTGTAATTCCTGTTCCTACATTTCTCTGTTGGTGTTAGTGTGTAGTGCTCACCTCTCGTCCAATCTCTCCAGAAGGTCCACTCAGTCCTGGGGGTCCCACAGGTCCAGGGGGTCCGCGGTCGCCACCACCACCAGTGGATCCTTGTTTACCAGGCTCTCCCTAAACACAGAGTACGTTTAGTTTTAAGAACTTTCAAATGATGAAGATGCAACGACATGTCAAATCGATTTTATAAGGACAACGTGTCGCGTCAAGCACTTACAGAAGGTCCAGGGAGACCAGCGAAACCTCTCTCTCCACGCTGACCAGGCAGACCTACGATACCACGAGATCCACCCAGACCCATAGCTCCTGAAGGTCCATCGGGACCCTAATAGTGAGGGAAGAGAAGATGTGAGTCAGAATCTATGGCTAGGCAATATGGCTGAAATCCTTAACAGTTTTAAATTAAATGCATACAGGCCTCGCCTATATCACAATATAAACAACAGAAGAATACATTACTTTTTAATATGATTTAACAATCTCAATTATAATATTGTCCAGCCCGACTGCATGTTCTCTTAAACTTCAGTTGTTGGGTTGAATTGAAACTCACAGGAGGTCCATCCTCTCCAGCTTCTCCCTTCTCTCCATGTGTTCCTGCGGGTCCACGGAGCCCACCGTCTCCCTGTCTTCCTGTGAGACCGGCATCACCACGAACGCCCTTAGGTCCGTCTTTACCAGCCGGGCCAGAAGGACCAGCAGCACCGGGGTTACCCTGCGATGGACGGAGAGAATATCAGTGGGTGAGATCGGAAACACACTCCAAGTCATTTTAGATTGACTCAGTAAATCCATTTCCTCCTCTGGGGGGTATTGATGAAACACTCACATTGGGACCAGGAGTTCCAACTCTCCCAGCAGCACCGGGGAAACCAGTAGCGCCCTGAGAAAGAGCACACGAGTTCAGTTAGCACACCCAACCTGTCACTATCATCTTTACGGTTTGCTGGATGTTATCAGATAGCCCACTGTGGGTTGGTCTAAGGCCTTATCTCTCTGTGTGCCAGTAATAACAATTAACCTTTATGATTTTGGGACTGCAGATTTGAGATACTTTACAATTTAAAATAATAGCACAACATCTTATAGGCTTTTTAAGATGTCACAGACGATGATATTTTACTTGTTGTCTACTTAAATTTGCTTAGCACTTTGGTCAACCCAAGTTATCATAAAATAACCAGTTGTGACAAAGAAACTTGTTTTAATGGATTATCAACATTTCTGAATAATGGCTTTTCAATTAATCGTTTCAGTTTCAGTAACTTACAGCAGCGCCCTGAGCACCGCGCATTCCTTTAGGTCCAGATACACCGGTGGGTCCCTGAAAAAGAGGAACAACAACTCATGTTGATGTTACACTACAAAGACTGCGACGTACGGCACAGATCCAGAAGTGTGAGGCGAAGACATTTAGACCTTCCAGGATTTAACTTGTTTATTAAGATTAGCGGCACTCACCACAGGTCCAGGGGCTCCAGAGGGTCCCTGAGGTCCGGGAGCACCGCCATCTCCTTTCTGTCCAGACTCTCCAAGCTCTCCCTTGGCACCAGGCTGACCGTCTGAACCCTGGATATTTTAAATAGAACAGTTATATTGACAATTTCTGTATTTCAATTGTTGTATCTGAACGAGAACAGCGGTGGTGACTTTACTTACAGGAGGTCCAGCGAAACCAGCAGGGCCAGGAGGACCGCCCTCTCCACGGTCACCCTGCAGGAAGAAGAGACGTCAGCATGGGGTCATATTTATGCTATACTATTATATTTAATATAAGAAGTTATAGAAGGAACAATGAAATTATACACTAGATAGCTAGATAAGATAAATATGAATCTTACTCACGTTCCCTTCCCTTTATATTCACAACCATGTTACAACCTTTGAGTGACAGACCAAGCAGTAAAGTGTCTGGTAATGTCTTGATAGAGGAAAGCAGAGCCTCAGTGCTTTGCACCCCCCTTAGGAGACGCAGCAGGATGCTCAGAGGATGCTATTCAATTTGAGACTTGAGAAGAAAAGACCAAACAAATCTGCTGCAGTTTATTTGGAAATGTTATCATTTTGATTCCCCTCACGAGGTAAAAGAGATGATGGCATGTTTCTGTTCAATTGAGACACTTTTAACATCTCTCTTCTTATCTTCATCGAGTCACTAAGTCAATAGCTCAGAAAGCTTGTTTTGTTTAAAGCTCCTTCAGATTGGAATAATGACCAATACATCCTCTTTCCTCACAACACCTTGATTATTATGTTTTCTACTTAGGGCTGTCACTGATATTAATGTATTTTATATAATATTTAAATGAATGATCTATAGTATGCTCTGATTGGAGTTGGTTTTGTGTGTTAGTATTTTTATATGTCACTAAGGTATCGACTAATTCTTTTTTGATTTTCACGTTCAATCTTACTCTTCCAATATCGTATTAAATATGTTAAGGATCGCCTTAAATGTAATGTTCTTTCCACCAGTCTGTCTCCAACATTGTTGAGCAAGGTAGATTCTTTTTGGTAGAAGATTCTTCTTTAGTAAGATGTCAGTTTCAGACGCAGAGGTACTTACAGGAGCACCACGCGCACCGCCAGCACCATTGGGTCCTGAAGCTCCAGTCTCACCCTGGAAAGTAGAGAACCAGTCAGTCAATCCAAACAAAGCAAATCAAATCAATTGATATTATTTCCCTTGAAATATCAAAGGGTCAAACTGTTATTCTCACCTTGGCGCCGTTGGGTCCGGATGGGCCAGGAGGACCAATGGGACCGGTCAAACCCTGAGGGAGGTAAGAGCGTTAATACAAGAGAATACAGGGTTTAAAAGAAGCTTGACTTTGACATCAAGGATTTATTTTGTACTCACTCTACCACCGTCCTTTCCAGCAGCTCCCTCAGGTCCCTTCTGGCCGTTGTCACCCTGTTGGACAAAGAAGAAAGCTTAATATGTCTCAGGGTATAACATGTGCTCCAAGACATAATCAATCATGTTATAAGATAAGAGCATTGAGACAAAGATCTGCTACTCACTCTGTCTCCCTTGGCTCCAGTGATGCCACCAGTTCCTCTCTCTCCGGGCATACCCTGCAGGCCGGGGGGTCCCTGAGATCCAGCAGAACCAGATGGTCCAATGGCTCCCTGAAGAACAAATAGGTGATCGTGTCAGTCAACTAACTTAATGTATAAAACTTGCCTGAATGTAAAATCTTTCCAGCTTCATAGTGAACAATTCAAATAGCCATGGAAGAGCTGCTCTAGTTTAAACTGGTAGATATGTTGCTATACCTGAAAGTACAACTATTTGAATCTAAAGTCTCCACTGACCTTGGGTCCATCACTTCCAGCGGTACCAGGGATTCCACGAGGTCCCTGCAGACCCTGAGCTCCAGCACCTCCTCTCTCTCCTGGGAAACCACGCTCACCCTGTCAGCAGACACAAAGGAACTCAATCAGCACGAGGGTCCGAAAGTGGCTGCACATGCTCAGGTATGAGGTATGAGGTATGGGGTATGAGGTATGGGGTATGAGGTATGCGGTATGAGGTATGCGGTATGGGGAGTGCTTGTTGGGTCATAAGTTGTACCAAGATGATAAAATCAAATTATGAAACCAAAAGTGTATATGATGCGATATGCTCATGTAGAAACAGTATGTGTATTACTCTTTACTTCCAAATGAATGTAATGGAGGTTTAACATGGAAACTCACTCTGGGTCCAGAAACACCGTTAGCTCCGGCCTCTCCAGGGACTCCCTGCAAACAGAAAGAAACAGCTTGAGTTTTTGAAATCATTGCACACATTTACAATACTCTATCATAAGCGTATGCTGAACCCTCATTGTTATTGTCAGTCAAAAAAGACAAGACAGGTCATCTTATAGCAAGAGAGAATCTCAGTTATTGATTCACTGGAACAGCTGTGTGGACATTGAGTATTGAGTATTACATCTGTCGGATTAGATTAAGGTGATCAAGGTATGGGACACTTTTTTTCAGCATAGACAGAATATTTTAAGGGTAAATGCGTTTTTACTGCATCCCCTTCACAACAATCACAAAAGTAAATGAGACAGGTTCAAATAAATAACATTGCAAGTCCAAATCTATATACATTGACTAAAAAAGACTAATTAAATAAGAAAAAGAATAATATAAATAACTGAGACTATAACATTAACTAAACTGTAACTTTAAAACACTATAAGAAGATTTGATTCACAAAGGAAGTTGTGCAGGGTTGATGAGTTTGTCAGACCTTCAGATGAAACTAATCTCAAGTAACCTTTTTCTTTCCTAAATGTCACTCACCTGGTCTCCGGGCTTTCCACCCTCTCCTGGGGCCCCACTGGGTCCAGGCAGACCCTGCAGAACAACAGCAAAGAGAGTTATTATATGATATCTGTACATGTAGACTGGGTCACTATCTGTGCTGGACAAAGTAGTCAGACACTGCCAGCAGTACAGGCACACCGTACAAATGTTACAATGAAAACGTCTGCACCTAAAACCTTAATAATGTCAGATGTATGGATTTAATATTAGAGAAATGTACCCAAAGTGAGAAAGGAGAAAGTAGTCATTGTGAAAAACAGTGTTTCACTATATATGATGTTCCAGTATTAATATTGTTTTTGCTGCGTTAAAGTGTACGTTATTGCTGCGGATGTTTGGTCGTGCTAATTTAAACTGCTTTGTCGGTAGTTTAGTCTGCAGCAATACACCACATTTTAGAAGATCATGATGTGTGTAGCGTTGCTGTCCTGGGAGAGTCATTTATTGGTTAAAAAGTCAACTGTCCCTGAGTTCAGCTTTGCATTTCTTGTGTTCAGCTTAGTGACAATGCATGTTTTCAGCTGATCCAAGAGGCTTTTTCTCAACTTATAAGTAAAGAAACAATCATCCTTAACATCATAGAGTTATCTATGAGCAACAATCAGATTTAAAATCACCGAGTTTGGAGATATATGGCTTTCACTGGAAGTGGATACAGATCTTTGAAAGCAAGTAAAGCTGTCGGACAAATGGAGCTAAAGTAAAATGTCTGCCTCTGAGATGTAGTGTAGTCGAAGTATGAAGGTGCATACAATTGAAATAATCAAGTACTGTGAGCAAATGTACTTAACACATTCCAACACTGTGTTGACCTGGTCTGCACAGCACTTTATCATGTCCAAAGTTTGAAGTCATATTGAAAATAAGTCACACTAATATGATATTGTTTTTGTTTGATTCCAGCGTATCGGGGATATTTAACTCACCTGGAATCCATTGGGTCCAGGCTGTCCTTGCTCTCCTCTCTCTCCAGCGGGTCCCTATCATGAACCAAAACACAGCTGATCAGTCAAAGAAGAGACAGTTAAAACTGTTCTCTCACATCATGTGATTACGCTGAAATACTCACAGCAGGGCCGGAAGGTCCAGCAGATCCAGTCTCACCATCTTTTCCAGAAAGACCCTGTTCAGAGAGAAGTATTTCGTTTATGAAAAGTGACCCGGAGATAGAAAATGATGATAATAAGTAATAATGGTGAAAATGTACTCACTCTCAGTCCAGGACGACCAACAAGACCCTTCTCTCCTGTCTTTCCAGCTACACCCTGAGGAAGAGAAATCACTGTTAATAAACGCTCTTTTTATCTTGGAGTGCTGCGAGGTAAACACCACGGGTCGGAGTACTGGTGATCTAGCCATAGATGTGTTTACATGTGTATTATTGCTCCTGCTCTTATTAACTCACATTGGCTCCCTTTGGTCCGGGGAATCCCATCACGCCGGGCTGTCCACGGGCTCCCAGAGGGCCGGGGGGTCCGGGGCGACCGTCATCTCCATTAGATCCCTGTGAAAGTAAAAGGTAAGAAATCAGTACTGAAACTCAGATATAACAATAATGTCAGTGATCATCACATATGTTAAATCTAAGATAGTTATACTAGGGTACACAGTACCTGTATTTGTATTATAGAAGAAAGGCAATGCCACACAATGTACAAAAGCTTTTCAAGATTGTTAAGAAATCATATGCACAGAAATAGGCCTTTAAAAGCTGCAGTATTTGGGCCAAACTATGTTTACAGGAAACCTTTTAGTCCTCCATCTTTAGATCCAGAAGAATATATACTTTCATATTCTCCTTCTCAAACAGGTGTAACATGTATTTATCTTTATTCCCCATATACCCACCTAGTACAGGTTACACACCCATGTGTGCTTCTACCCTCAATCCTTTAGCAGTTCAAATGTTTAATTATCTTAAATGTTTCCACCCTTCACTCAATAGAAAGACAGCTATATACATTTGATCTAAGGGAGCTAACAATGTGTACCCTTAACACCAAGAAGGGGTCTGTTAGAGCAGTCATTCAAAGTCTGCTAGTATTGGGGTTTGTACCGGCAAGTGTTATCATATTTGAAAAAGTGTCTTGTTTAAATGTTTCTTAGAAAAACCTTTTTAGTGTGAAATGATTTCTATGTATTATATCTCATTCTAATTCATTTCAACGTGTCTAGTCATGAAAGTATACAACATTTTCACTTTAAAGTGCATCATGCAAACATATATGAATCATAATGCAAGCATATGTGGCTGTTTTGTCTTGGATCTTTTTAAATGAAACCCTGCCACCTTCGATCGGCATGACAGGATTATTATTGGATGGATGATGTACTCACAGGGGCTCCAACTTTGCCTTGAGGTCCAGCATCTCCGGGGCGACCAGTAAGACCCTTTGAAAGGCACAGAGATCGTTAGCATCATGCATCAGGTGGGACAAATCTCAGCTAAATCATATTAAACGTATACAACATGAAATCAACACTGTCTGACAGCTCTGACTCACTCTGGCTCCGGGCAGACCAGCCTCTCCTGTGCGTCCGGGGTCTCCGCCGCTACCTTTGGGCCCAACAGCACCAGGAACACCTCGCTCGCCAAGGGCGCCCTGAAGAAGAAATCAGGCAAGTCAATAACAATCAGGTGGAGATGTATCAGGTAGTTTTATAAACCAGAGCAGCATCCTTCTGGTGCTGCAGCTCTCTGGCTCAGGACCCACCTTAGCTCCAGCAAGACCATCCTGTCCTGGGAAACCACGGTTACCGGGAGCTCCCTGGAAACAATCAGAGATACATTTGATTAGATTGTGAATAAAATAATTCATAATGTGACTTTCTACCGATGTTGTTGTTCCTGCTGATGACTTACTCTCTCTCCTGGGGGTCCGAGGGGTCCGGCTGTGCCAGGCTCTCCTCTTGCTCCTCTCTTTCCTTCTTCACCAGAGGGTCCAGGGCCACCTAGGGGACCAATAGGGCCCTGGGAAAATGTAGATATGTAAGTAAATCTTCAATGTAGTCTTTTTTCGTTTGAATAGGCTTCCCTGTGGTTAAGGGCTAAATCAATCAATGCAGTTCAGTAGGAACAACTCACAAGCTCTCCTTTGGGTCCAGCCTCTCCTTTGAATCCAGGAAGACCAGGGTCTCCCTAAACATGGCAAGAAAGAAGACAACTGTAAATAATCACAACAAAAAGAAGTATTAAGATTCTACAGTTTCATTTCTGAGTGACTTACAGACTGTCCCTTTGGTCCCAGAGATCCTGTAGCGCCCTGAGGTCCGGGGGGGCCACGGGGCCCGGGGAAACCAGGAGCACCAGCAATACCAGCACCACCCTTCGGAGAAGAAAGAAACAAAAAATGTTCATTCAAATATAATTCAAAGATTAGCAATACATATAAACAAACATCAACAATCGTAACTAAATGATTAATAAAATGTATAGCTGTGGTACTTGTAATATGTAACTAGTTAGAAACATGTATTACATTGTGTATGGCTACAGTTGATGTATTTTGCAGCTAATACTGCACAGACGTTTACTTGTGTATCGAGGACAGGAAGATGTATAAACTCAGGATATATATCATTCGTCGAGATTCTGTCTCTCTCTTTTTTACGACACAGCTTGGTTTCACTGAATTAGTATAAAGAATAAAGTAAACAGTCATACATAAATTACAACAAAATAATGGATGACTTTTTAACCAAAAACTTACAGCAGATCCTTTAGATCCAGGAATACCATCAGTTCCAGGGTTACCCTACAAAGACAGAGAACAGGCAGCGTGTCAACATGAAATCATTCATAAATAACACCTTGTCAGAACAGTGCTGCTGAATGTACTGAATACAAATATAACTTACAGATGCACCAGAGGGTCCAGGAGATCCGGGGGTGCCGGCCTCTCCGCGAGGTCCCTGTGCTCCTTCAGATCCACGGCCTCCAGTAGGACCAGCTTCTCCCTACAGGACACAATGACTTCATCAGTAACAGGTAGAAAAGTGTTTATTCTACATTTCATTTGGCTCGTAATCCATATGGCTGAAGATAATAATGGTGGGATTAGCACCTGTTCTTTCCATTTCAAAATGTCCCCATACATATTTATGAAAAAGTAATGCAACTGAATATGATGTTTTTATTGTCTGTTGATTATTATGTGTTTTCTTGTACTTGTACTTTTGTGTACTTGTGACTTCAGATGAAAATGTGCTAATTACAAAATCTCGCATAAATCCTCTCTTATCTTTTCGAGGTGAATGTATTTTTATGGTTGTTACAAAAAGACACAATAATCGTTATAGCAACAACGTGTGTATAAATGCATCCTTTTCTTTCATGATGAGCTTTTCGAGTAGTTTGTATAATATACTACAGAAGTGTATTATTTGTGTATGAGTAACAGTAGCTACAAGAACCAGACAACAGAGGTCATGGGTTTGTATTATTGAATGTAACCCGACTGAAGAGAGATCTACTGTAGGGTTCACTAAGTGATGGTTGAAGTGACCCTCACAAGGCTTTGGTTCTTTATTTGACTACCAGTTCTGCTTCAGGAAAACAATTATTTATTTGAATGTGATCTGCACAAACCTTAGATCCTGGGGATCCTGGGAAACCGGGAGCTCCAGCAGGACCAAGAGGCCCCTGTAGACAAAGAAAACATATGCAGGTTAGGATTCATGTCTCATCTATGTGTTGCTGTGTCATTAAAGGCAAGGATATCAATCAAATGAATGCAAAGCGGGAACTGTGGTACTCACAGGAGGACCAGCAGGACCGGGCAGACCATCATTACCACGGGCACCCTGTGGAGTGAAGAGACCGCATAATCAGATGAGTACTTCAAAATGAAGACACCATGAAATGATTGTTGTATATAAACATATGGACGCTCAGTGAGTTAAGGCAGTTTGTGACTCACAGCAGACCCAGCAGCTCCAGAGCGACCCCTCTCACCGGGCAGACCACGGGGTCCCTGCAGAGGAAGATAAGATCCGTCAGTTCATCTTCATCATCATAGCTTCAATGTATAAACCTATTACTTATCTTCCCTAGCATCCTATTCTGTTCTTCTTTAATGTCTAAAATAATATGACAGAGGAGAGAAAGCAGTGGAGACTCACCATGGGTCCGGAGGCGCCGTTCTCTCCAGCAGAACCAGACTCTCCCTGATGGGGGGAAAAGATTAGAAGTTTAGAACAAGTGATTGGAGAACATGGAAGGAACTGCACACCAATTTGATTTGCGTTATATGCTTTAGAGTTAGAAGTACTCAAATATTTTTGCTTAAGTAAAACTAGTAACAGTGTAGAAGAACTTTGCTCCAAGTACAAGTCTGGCTTTTATATGATCAACGGTAAAAGTAAAGTAAGAATAAGCATCAAGATAAACGTATAATACCAAATGTAAAAGTACTTATGAGGCAGAATGTCCCAGTTTAGACTCACATGCTCTACATAATATTACTGGCTAATTATGCATTAACTGGCTGTTAGTGATGCATCACGTTAATGTTGCAGATGGTAAAGGTGGACTTCACCGACTTCATAAACTGATTGGTAGCTTTAACTATAATAATACATTATAATATATTGGTTTATTTCTATGTTGAAATATTTATCTTAATGTGCAAAGTAACTCGTTTTTCAGTTTGACCAATTAACGTATAGTAAGAAGTACATTTGATTCTGAAATGTAATGAAGTACCTGGTGTGTGTACCTCATGAATTAAGTAGATGTACTTAGTTAGATTCCATCACTAGTCGTACTTCCTCTATGTGTTATCTTACCTTGGCTCCAGCGGCTCCAGTTTCTCCCTTAGCTCCATCCAGACCAGGATGACCCTGCAGAGGAACACAACTCATCAGGACTCGCACTACATCACTCAGTCCTCAGGTGCCATCGTTAGAAAAGGGTTTCATATTGCATCAGTAAGGTGGAAACACTCACTCTGTGTCCTTTGATTCCGGGAAGTCCAGGAGTTCCAGGGAATCCACGAGCTCCCTGAAATACAAAATCACAAAATATTAACATGAGGAAAGCTCAACCGCATCACTATGTTCTTCTCTTGGCTTTAACGTGTGGTGTAATCGTGGAGTTAGTCACCTGAGGCCCTGCAGGTCCACGCTCACCAGCTTTGCCAGGTTTGCCAGCATCACCCTAGAAACAAACAGGAAGTGGAATTATGATTTGTTCAAGCAGTGTTCAGCAGCTGCTAATAAAGTGTGGCTGCTCTGCATTTTACTGTGGCGTTTCTGAAGTCATCATGCTCCGCAGTATTGTGAGGGGAGAGAGTGCCCCCTTGTGGTGCATTTGGTTTCAAGAGTAGGGAGCTTATGAAGAGTTGTCAATGTGTTGGATTGACTCAAACATCATTGTGAAACTAAACTAAGGCAATATAGTGAACAAGTTGCATTGTTTTTTAGGAGATACAAAAATAAGTTTTCACTTTTCCTTAAGAAATGTTTTACTCTTCAGTTGGCCTTGACCTTTGACCTTGGCTTGTGTAGGTGTTGCTCTTATGTTTTAATGATACTGTTGGTTTATGATGAAGCCTTACATCGCTTCCAGGTTTGCCAGAAGGTCCAGATGGTCCACGTGGTCCCAATGCGCCCTGTTGTGAAAACAAACAATGAATCATTAGTGACTGTTATTCAATTGTTACGCAGAATATGAGACGGACTTTTGAGCTGCAAAATGCAAACACTGTCTTCATAATGTCCAACTAAACGTGAGGCTACAGCACAACATAGGGGATTTTCTATCGAATATATTTGCTTTATTGGCATGACATTTGAAGTAAATACAAAATGAAATCATTAAACAATATAAAAGGTAATGGGGGATAATATCTTATATTCTGTAGATAACAACATCATATCTACTGTTAATGAATTAAAATCAAGAGTAATGAAACTTAAAATACCGCTGACATTATAAATATCAGCATATTTCTCTTTTTGAGTGGAGTGTAACCTTCAAAATGTGAGCGTGACAGTGTGAAATCAGTCTGTTGGGCAGATGCATTCTGGGATATGTGTGGATACTTACAGCTGGTCCGGGCTCTCCAGCCTCTCCAGGGGATCCTTGGAAACCTTGTGGGCCCTATATGTGCAAATGACAAAGCAAAGTATTAGGGATGTATTCATTTATGAGAACAACAGTATCTGTTGGATGTGACTGATCGATCACATAATGATGTACGGCTGTAATTCATCTACTTACAGGAGCTCCACTTGGTCCGGGGGGGCCACGAGGACCCATAGGACCCTGAAGGAGAGACACAACACATACAGAAAGGTTATACACCGCAAATAGTAACAAATCAACCAAATAGGTGGTTTAACATCTCTGTTAGAACCGACTGAACCACAAGGTGGCAGCAAGGCAATCATCTTCTACTTCTACGTTTCAGCTGCTCGACAAGCTAAGTGTATGAGGTGTCATCATTGTGAAAGATGGACTAAAGCCACAAAAAGAGATTTTAAGAAATTGTATTTGTCCAGCATTTGGATATCAGTCTCAATATGTATTTGCTATTTTCAATCCAAAAACATAACTTTCACTCCTCTGTGAGACAGTAGGCTTACCATTGGTCCCTGCATCACACCCATCTGAGCGCCTCCAGACTTCTCATCAAAACCTCCAGCCATCTGAGCAGCAAAGTTCTGTAGAACAACACAACCAGATAGAGACGGTTAATGTTGTTTATGCTGCCTGAGCTGCCTCAGCTAAGTGGGCCATTACACACTGCAGCAACTCAAAGAACTGAACTCATGACTTAGGGGTTCAGTAGCCATGAAGGTAGAATATATTTATCAGCTAAAGAACAGCACCATTTCAGCATTCATACTTCTGCTCACTCTGCAAGAATACTGCAGTCCATTTAGGACATTATTTCTGTATGTGCCTTCACATTCCTCTCTCTTTCTCTTATTTAGAGAACAAATACATAATTGATTACTACTTTGGGCCTGTATGCATGTGTTTATCGACTCAAATCGGCAAAGGGAATTCTCAAAGCACAACAATTCAGTTCAATTCACCAGGTTCTTCGTAAATAGAGAAAACCATGGATTTGGATAAGGTTAAGATGGATACTGATCATGTGATTTATATCTCAAATGTGGCCTTAGGTGATATCTTGTTTTGTGTTGTTCCACTGTTTTAAATGTTTGGCTAATCATTGCTGTTATTTGACGCAGGATTTGGGGCTGAATGTGGCTATATGGTTTGGTAACTTCCTGTTTTATGCCATGTGTTACAGAAGAACGCTTTCAGACTCACCCCTCCAAGTCCTGGTGTTCCAGGTGTGCCGGCGGGTCCGGGGTTTCCGGGGGTGCCGGGCTCGCCATCTCCTCCACGAGGTCCTGCATTTCCCTAGGGAAAAAGAGAGAGGGTTATTTTCTCTAAGTTCATTACGAGAACTAAAGGGGATTCAGGTCAGAAATCCTGTTTAACTGTTGCATGATGGTCAGTCAGTTGTTCTTAGAAAATGAGAAGTAATAACACTTCAATCTCCAACTATCCTGAACTCTGTCAGGTCAATTACTGTTGCTCGTACCAATGTTAAGCAGCCTGATGCTGGAGTCTCACATTAATATGAGACATTGTTCAGGATGATAAGTAAGTAGATTGGGGGAGGGGTGATTTGGGGTGTCTTTTCTCTTACCTTATCACCCTTAGCGCCAGCTTCTCCGCGTGATCCCTGCTCACCTGAGGGGCCCTGTGAATTAAAGATATTTGTCTTAGTAAGATTCCCACGATGGATGAATTCAGAACAAGAATCTCATTGTTGTCTACCAATAAACAACAACATTGAACAATGTTTGGATAAGTGTAGAATGAACATAATAAACAGTAAAAGTCCCCTCAGATTATGCATTAAATCAATAAAGTGATATTTACCATTGGGCCCAGTGGTCCTTTTGGTCCTACAACCTGCACACAGAGACAAAAAGCTTTTGTCAGTGACGCTTCATTACAAGACCTTTCTTTTAAGTTGTGTATTGGGTGTTTCTGAACAGCTACAATTAGAAAAGAACATTCCAGCTTTGTAGGAGGTGGACACTAAGACCCAATCTGATGAGGATTTCGTGTGACAGGACAAAAGAAAAAAGTAATCACCTCCTTTTAACCTCTAATTTGGACTACTTTGTCCACCTGACTTGTGCACTGGCAACACAGTTGCTGAGAAGACCTAAGAGGATTTGATTGGGTTCATTGTGTCCAAGGAATGCACTGTTTTCCCTCAAGTAATACAAAGTTCAATGAGGGATTGTTGGACATTTTAGTTAGCCTCTTATCAGCAATTAATTGCCCCTCTAATGATCACAAATGTTTGAAACTCCAGGAAAAGTGGGATAATCCAAAGAATTACTACGCCATTGATAATAACTATATAAATCTGTAGAAAAATGTCCAATCCTTAAGAAACACATGCTTTGTTTCTGTGATTGTTGTGGACATGATTTGGCCCAGTGTTGAATAAGGAAAACTAAAGTGTGTAATTATTGCAAAGATGACTTTGTTTGACAATCTTTTCTCTTAGGAAATGAACACTAATATTGATATTTGGCACAAAGCAGTTTAGTGTGGATGTGTAAAGCAATATAACTTCAGTAGAATGAACTGCAGAGGATTCATACTTACATCGGCAATGTCTCCTGGTTCTCCTTTCTGGCCCTGAAAGAGGACATAGAGAATCAGTGGACTGACACACTTTACAAAGAAACGTTACTTCAACTTAATAAACAATGATAGTATGTGGATGTTTTTCTACTGTTCCTTCTGAGTGAATCATATCTGTATTTTCCCATCACCCATTGCCTCACCTGAGCACCGAGTGTCTCTGATGTTGCAGATGGATGTTTGAAGGAGGGGAAGGAAGAACAAAACATTAAAAATGTACAAATAAGACATAATAATTAGTATAATAAGTATAATTCAGACATTTCACTGATTAAAGACCTAGTTTGTGATTCTTAGAAAAGGGGACCTGAAAGGAAACTCTAGTGATGCTAAGTGATCAAAGGAAATTCACCAAACCCAAAGAACCCATCTGCATAAATTATTGGCAAGATAACATTTGAAAAGGAATGAAGCAAAAGCAAGCATGGACTAAGAAAGTATTTAGTATTTGTATCATTAAAGCAAAATATGAATGTAAGTTAAGATCATAAGCAAGCAAAGCTTAGCTTATTGGATAAAGCATGGCAGCCGGTGCCAGTAAGTGTATTCTCCAAAGATGAATATAATGTTTATGTATACAACATTTGAGGAGAATACATGTATGCCTAAGTGATCTTGTATTCTACTCCTGATGGCCTGGGCTATCAATTACCGAGCAGGAACTCAGATGTATACAAAAGATGTTTTTCTGATAAGATTTCTATTGTTTTTTAAATAATGCACCTGTACATATATGTGTCTCTTTAACTGCTAAGTGTATATCTTGTTAAATATATCATTCATGTCGGCCTCTTAGGCCACCAGAGGGGTGCAGAGGCCTTGAACCTTCGACAGGTTCACCTGTACAGTCAGGACATGAGGCCTCAAACATAAAAGGTAAGAAAAATATTGGTCCCTCTCTGATGACATCATCATGTTGTAGAAGAGCTTCATATAAATACTTGAGTTAAAGCTCAATGTGAACATAGGCTTCATCTTAGTCATGAGTTAAAATGAGCAGAAGCATCTCTACAGGTGCAGGTGAGAACCAGACAGCACATCCCAGGATGCACCCTGTTCCACATGAAAAAGACTTTCATCAGGAACGAGAGGATCCTGATAATGATGCTTGTCTGGTCTCCATCCAAACCAAGCATGTAGAGGGCAGCTTTTGAAAAGGGAACATCATTACTGCTAATTCCAAATCATAAAAGTGAACTGCTTTAGAGCAGCCCACACTATTAAAATGACATTGAGAGGCTTTAATGAGCCACTGCGGCAGCCTTGAGTAAGCAGAGTATTCGGACTCTGAAGCTGTTCCCCATTCAAAAGCATTGGCCAGGCAAGGGCGAGATAAATGCAAGCTAAAAGAGTAATTTATTTATGGATATGTGAATAAATAAATTACAACCAATGGGCGCACTGGCATCAGCAGGGCAGATGGGACAGCACTCTCCAGATGGGATGAGAGGGTTGGCACATTCTTTGATCTCCTCGCAGATTATCTCATCACACAGAACCGCTCCGCTGTCGCACACACAGATACGACACGGCTCGGGCTTCCACACATCCTTATCATTATACTGCTGGCCGTCCTGGATGCAGCCACCTGCCTCCTCTGTGTGGCCAGCAGGGGGCAGCATTGCAGGTCAACAGAGGGGGGACAGAGATGAAGGTTAAATAGAGAATTAGAAAGGGAAAGGTTTTTTTTTTTAGATACAGTGTTGGTAAAGATGTTATAAAAAAAGGTGGAGAAGTAATTGGAAGAAAGGGGGTCAAAGGGCACGGCAAGGAAGTAGGATGAGTGAACGCAGCATGGAGGAGGAGTGGTCAGCGGAGGAAGAAGAATGATATCCTGTATCAATTCAAGCTGTTCATGAATTAGTGCACAAAAAGAGACATTCAAACCTCTTAATGTGATTGCATGGTGTTAACGAACAGATAGTAATTGGCTTTGTTTCTTGTGATGCTGATGAACAGGTGTTGGTTCAAACCCCAAAAATACACCAATCATTAGCTGTGTGGACTATGATTGAAAACGTTCTAAAATAACTCATGAAGCGTGCAAGAAAAAGCTTCCAAGTTGTCATAAGGAGAACTTTATAGCAGCATAAAAAGTAATGTCAACAAGAGCCACAGTTAACAGTTGTGTCTGAGGTATTTCACGTGGCTGGCTGAGTATATTTAACCTGCAGGCCTGCTCTCATGAATGAACCTCTCTTACAGGCATACTGTGCCCAATTGACAAGCTTCTGCCTTAAGTAAACACTGGTTCCTTCTAAGTTTCTCCATCTGGATCCCATAGCTGTGTCAAGCGCCAGTGCAAACACTTTGGAGAATTAAGAATGGGTGATTTGTTTGGTGTTCACAGCTTAGGGCCGGGCCTACTTACTGCTGTTGTTTGGTTTCTTCAGCATATTGGTGAAAGAGATGCTTAGCACTCACATGTCACGAGTTGGTCAGAAATGAGTTTAGCTACTTACAGCTTAAAATCTTTGCCTGTTACCTTACCACCACTTTTTTAGTTACAATATGTAGGTTCATGTAATGCTGATTATTGCTGTAAAAGAGGCAATTAGGAGCCGGACAATGTTGCTATAAATACAACCAAGTGTCCATCATCTGTTGACTCCCTGCTGTGAACCCTGTCCTCCCGTCCTGCTCCCCTTTGAGCCTGCGAGCCTGGGGTCAGGCTGTCTGACCCTGTCACTTCACATCAAGAAACCCCCTGAATCTGCTCCAGCCAAACCCTGTGGGTGAGGTTTACTCATGTCTACATGTCTTAAAAACAGTTGAACTTCAATGTATTTCAATAAAAATCCTGATTTGTATGACGATCTACAAACAAGTGTTTCCGCTTCATAACGGTAGGAAATAGTGATCCACAGGCTTTGAGGCATCAATAAGTTTACATCTGCAGTATGTGCTGCTCAAAGCTTTGACTCCTTAATGAGCAAACACAGCAGGAGAGGCTGAGCAGCAGGACTCAGGTGAGACAAGCGGACACTTGTTCTCCTGGTCCTCCATCACACACTGATGTGCCTTGACAGCCTCACCATTCCTAGAGAGAGAAACTTACTTACTTAGAAAGACCATTGATAACCTGTTTGCCTCCACACCATCAGAAACAATTCACAAGGAAGTAACTGTTAATAGCATGGAATGATGGCATTGGCAACAAAAACAAAACAGTTGCTCTTCATTTGACATCACACGACTGACATTTGATTGACTTTGCACCATTCTTCTTATCATAGGAGACTTCTGAAGCAATGGACACATCAGGTAGAGAAGATTTGGAAGGCAACAACAAGTCAGACAAATCATCAAAGACACAATCCACATTTCTTTGCAAATAAAAAGAAACAAGTCAAGAAAAGCAGTGCAACTTACGGTCAGCCTCTTCCTGACATCTGACGACGGCTAGTAAAACAAATTGGGATGCTACAAGTAGCAGAACAGTCCTTGAATCCACAAAGCCAAACATGTCTAAATATTAGACACGAAGCAGCTAGGGTAAGAAGTGAAGGGATGGATGAAGACCCGGGTTTTCAGTCAGTGGTGTATAAAGTGAGCTCCCAAAGACTTATAGCACCATGCAGTCAAACCCTCCAAAACTATCCAACGCGGGGCCCAAGCTGGCACTTTGCACCCACCGCGTAAGGGCAAGCAACGCGGTTTTATGTCCACTGTGCCTTGTACGGTACTTCGTATATTCCAAAATACCAGTCCGTCCCCTAGACCCCCTGTCAAGCTGAAACCTGAACCTCATCTCCCTCCCCTCAATCCAGCAGCATCTAAACTCCCAGGGTGCTCTTTTCTTTTTTTCAACTCAAGCCTTCCTCTCCTGACCTGCTTGGCCTGGCCTGTAGCCAGCAGATGCACCTTCCCTTTCTCATCAGCAAGGGAGCGACAGGCTGCACAGGTCAAGCCTACCACATGCCACGCTGACAGTGAATTCTAAACCTGGAAGCTGACTGAAAAATGAATTTTAGAGCAAATGTTATGTTTTACAATGACCCAATAATGATAAAAGTAATAGCTTTTTTGTTAAAGACTAAAGTACACAACACTATTTCTATTGGAAAATCATATTTACAGTATTATGGTGTACACATACATGAAAACAAGAACATATGTTATCGTTCTTGACCATCTGAAAACTGATTACAGTATTTTGTTCTGAGAATAAGCTTGGATATATTGAAAACCATAATACTTTGAAGACAAATCTACTCCTTTAAACCTGGTCTTTCTACTCCACTGTCATACTTCTCTAGGAGCATGGCTATAAACTATTTATAAGAAGGTAAAGAAAGACTTCTTACTGTCACAAATGTAAAAAAAAAATACTTGCAAAGTTTATTTTTATTCCTTATATGGTATATTGTAAAAGACACAAAAGGATTGTGAGATTAAAGATACTTTTCTTCAAACTGCTTTATTACGAAACTGTTCATTCGCTGAACATTATGGCTTTCAAGTTTCCCCTGACTGTTAGAAATCTTTCTACCCGAATCTCTTTGATATAAATGTTCTTAAATACTTTTTTCTTTTTAATAATAATGAGGTGCCGTGTGCGGTTAAACTCTCAGTTGGTTATGCGAACTCCACAATGGGTCAGCGGGGTTGTTTGTTCGGTCTAGTCTCTTGGATTACGGATTAATCCACAGACTTTAGACAACCTTAAAGTGTTGAGCTGACCAATCAACAGTGCAGTTATGTCATGTTCACATGGCAGTCAAACTTTCTGAGAGCCTTGTCTGCTTGGACAAATACCATTGACAGGAGGTTGTGAGATCCACTTAAAAGAACAATCCAACTGGGGCTCAAATTGAAGGAAATTCCTGTGAGGATACAAGCAACATCCTCTGAATTCAGCAGTTAAATATAATATCCATGCCTTGATATCACTTTTAAATAACCATAATGCCTTATTCCGTTGACTATTCACCTTCATAGAAACATTCCTGGCAAAATAGCACATATATGCAAGAGTTATCTATTGTGAAGCTGAGCTGAGGGTGATGAAACGTGCGTGATCTTTATCATGTACCCTTTCTCCAGATTGCCCAGGTGAAAGAGCTTGAAAGGGGGTCTTTGTGACGAGGAGAGGCACAGTAATTCCAGGGTCACGACCTCCTGGAGAGCGCCCCTCATTCCGCATACAGGAAAGAAAGATTTGAATAACCTTCTTAGCTCTTGTTTGCTAGAACTGTTTATTATTTTGGATTTATGTGGAGAAGAAGTTAATAGAAAACTGATGATCGGCTCAAATCTCATTTAAGACCCACTGACACTTGTCTTGTTTTCATCTCACTTTCTCACTGTCCTCTTATTAAGATCATTATAGCCCAGGTCAGCATAGTTTCAAAGGATTTACTGGGTTTAGTCATATAAAGTTAGACAAATAGTGATTATGCTGATGGGTCCAG